>NW_007727023.1:160368-161615 GCF_000696425.1 Galeopterus variegatus
ATGAGGCCAGCGTTACCCTCATACTAAAACCAGAAAAAGACACAACAAAAAAAGAAAAATATAGCCAAAATTCCTAATAAACATAGATGCAAAAACCCTCAACAAAATACTGGCAAACCAAATTCAACAACACATTAAAAAGATCATACACCATGATTAAGTGAGATTCATCCCAGTGATGTAAGGATGGTTTAACATAAACAAATCTATAAACATCACATCGATAGAATGAAGGAAAAAAAAATATGATCATTTCAATCGACACAGAAAAGGCATTTGATAAAATCCAACACCATTTCATGATAAAAAACACTCAGCAAATTAGGTATAGAAGGAATGTACCTCAACATAATAAAGTCCATATATAATAAACCCACAACTACTATCATATCGAATGGACAAAAATTGGATGCTTTTCTTCTAAAATCTGGAACAAAACAAGGATGCCCACTTTCCCCACTCTTACTCAACAAGAGTACTGGAAGTTCTAGCCAGCATGATAAGGCAAAAGAAAGCAATAAAGAGCATCCAAACTGGAAAGGAGGAAATCAAATTATCCCTACGTTCAGATTATATGATCCTATACATAGAACACCCTAAAGACTCCACGAAAAAATTACTAAGATTAATAAATGAATTCAGTGTAGTGGCAGGAGACACAATCAACACACAAAAATCAATAGCCTTCATCTATGCCAATAGTGAAATAGCTGAAGAAGAAATCAAGAAAGTAATCCCATTCACCATAGTTACTAAAAAATAAAATACCCAGNGAAATCTATAATCTTTAGCTAAGCTAACAAAGAGAAAAAGAAGACTCAAATAAATAAAATTAGAAATGAAAAAGGGACATTTCAACTGATACCACAGAAATATAAATGATTATAATTATAGATTATTATACTACAAACAACTATAGGTGAACTAACTGGAAAACCTAGAAGAAATGGTTAATTTCCTGGACACTTACAACTTACCAATGTCGAGTCACAAAGAACTGGAAAATCTAAACAGGCTAATGATGAGTAATGAGATTGAAGCAGTAATAAAAGTTCTCTCAAAAAGGAAAACCCAGGACCAGATGGCTTCACTGCCAAATTCTACCACACATTTAAAGAACTAATAAGAATTCTTCTTAAATTCTTTCAAAAAAACTGAAGGGAGGGAATACTTCCAAACTCATTCTATGAGGCCAGCGTTACCCTCATACTAAAACCAGAAAAAGACACAACAAAAAAAGAAAAATA
>NW_007727023.1:163195-164144 GCF_000696425.1 Galeopterus variegatus
TGAAGAAGAAATCAAGAAAGTAATCCCATTCACCATAGTTACTAAAAAATAAAATACCCAGCAGTAAATTTAGCCAAGGAGGTGAAAGACCTCTGCAGTGAAAACTATTAAACATTGGTGACAAAAAATTGAGAGGACACAAAAACATGGGAAGACATCCCATGAACATTAATGTCATCGAAATGTCTATATTACCCAAAGCAATCTATAGGTTTGATGCAGTCCCTATCAAAATGCCAGCAAATTCTTCACAGAAATTAAAATACTGTCTTAAAATTTGTATGAACTACAAAAGACCCTGTATAGCTAAAGCAATCTTGAACAAAAAGAACAAAGTTGGAGGCATCACACTTTCTGACTTCAAAATATACTGTAAAGCTGTAGTAACCAAACAGCATGGTACCAGCATAAAAACAGGCACATAGAGCAACGGAACAGAATAGAGAGCCAAGAAATAAACCTGCACACTTACAGCCAGCTGATTTTTGATAAAGAGGTCAAGAATATGCAATGGGGAAAGGACAGCCTCTTCAATAAATGGTGCTAGGAAAACTGTATATCCACATGCAGAAGACTGAAATTAGACCCCTATCTCTCACCATATTCAAAAATTAACTCAAAATTGATTGAAGATGAAATTACTCAAAGAAAACATAAGGGAAATACTACACGAAATGGGAGCGGGGAGCACTTTTTTGCACAAGACTACGAAGGCACAGGAAACACAAAAATATACAAATGAGTCTACATCAAACTAAAAAGCTTCTGCACAACAAGGGATACTATCAAGAAAGCGAAGACAACCTACACACTGGGAGAAAGTGTTTGCAAACTACTCATCAGACAAGGGAATATATAAGGAACTCAAACAAATCAACAACAAAAAACCAAATAACCCAATTAAAAAATGGGCAAAGGACCTAACAGACATTTCTCAAAATTCATACAA
>NW_007727023.1:164683-212538 GCF_000696425.1 Galeopterus variegatus
CCAGTTAGAATGGCTATTGTTGATGAGACCAAAAATAACAAACAGTGGTGAGGATGTATAGAAAAAGGAACTCTCCTACATTGTTGGTGGGAATGTACATTGGTACAACCATTGTGGAAAGCAGTATGGAGGTTCCTGGGAGAACTAAACACAGACCCAGCTATGCCACCACTGGGTGTATACCCAAAAGAAATGAAATTAATATATTCAAAAGACACCTGCACTCCCATGTTCATTGCAACACTATTCACCATAGCCAAAAGGTGAATCAACCTAAATGCCCATCAATAGATGAATGAATTAAAAACCTGCAATATTTATGCACAATGGAATACTATTCAGCTATAAAAAGACATGGTAGCCTATAATTTGCAGCAACATGATGAAACTGAAAACCATCACGGAAAGTGAAGTAAGTCAGGCGCAGAAAGACAGATACCACATAATATCACTCATATGTGGAATCTAAACAAAGAAGAAAGAAAAAAGTTGTTCTCATAAAAGTAGAGAGTAGAATAATGGTTACCAGAGGCCAGGAGGGGAAGGGGCTGCGGGGAGGAGGAGTGGTGGACTAACGGGTATAAAACTATGCTTATCTACCCTAAGGAATCATTGTGCAGTGTATGCATATATTGAAACAACACACTGTACCCCACCAATATATACAAGTAAATGTTAAAATAGTAAAAAAAAAAAATCCACTAGTCCCATCATGGGGACCCCACCCTGATGTCCTTATCTAATCCTAATTACCTCTCAAAAGGCCCCACCTACGATCAACATGTGAATTCGGGGATTACATTTCCAACACATGAAATTTGGGGGGCACATTCAAACCATAGCAGCCTTAAAAGGATGGAAAGAATACAAATGGAAGTAAGGAAGGGGACAGCATCTTCTGCTGAGGGCACAGAATAAGCAAAGGCGTAGAGACTGGAGGCAGACAGGACTGGAAGGAGGGAAGGACCCCGGCCTGAGTCCTCCTCAGTCGTGTGCTACAGCCGGCCAGATTAACTCCCTAGGGCCTATTGTTAAATTTCCATGAATGTTTACAGCCAGCTGTTAAACACAACCATCAATAGCAATTAATTTATATAAACTTATAATTAAATAAATTACAAATAAAGGTAAAAAATTATTAAAATTTATTACTTCCTAATTATTTTACTATACTTCACTATTACCTATGCTCTTAATGTTGTTTTACCTATTTATCTATATGGTGGAAATACTATATATCTGTGTGCTATTGCACATCTCTTCCTAATTCCACATTCAGTGACATCATCCTGGTAGCCTGAAATCAGCCATTTAAACCACAGACATTGGCAAATGCTGTAAATTAGGGCTTCCCTTCCCCCTGCCCCCAAGAGCCTGTTTATGTACCAGCATACCACCACCCAATACCCTGGGTTTCCTTCGTTCAACTCTCTACATTCAGATTGTCTGTTTATGTGTATGAAGATACCTCGAAAAGCTCACGGAGGGCTGGCCAGTTAGCTCAGTTGGTTAGAGCACTGCCTTATAATCCCAAGGTCAAGGGTTCAGATACCCATACCAGCCAGCCACCAAAAAATAAAACAAATAAAAGATAACACAAACTTTTTCATGATCTCTTTGACGGGTGCTCATGTAGAATGCTCATGTATTCTACTGGCAGCTCAGTAGAAGGAGAAAGTGGGTTTGCTTGGTTTTCCTACATAACCCCAGAGTCAAATAGTGTCTGACAAGAGCAGATACTTAGCAAATTTTTACTGAATTAATTAAGTAAGTGAATGAGATGAGTTTTTTTCAGATAGAGTAGTTTGGAACACATCAGGAAGACTCAAGAGAGGGTTGCACTTTGATTTCCAAATGTTTTCTGAATGCCCTGGGCAGGAATGTGTTTGTGCTATTATTTTAATGGGAACTTAAAACTGTGAGTTTCATACAACGAATGTCGGTTCAGTCCTAAGACCCACAGTTTATGGATTGCAAGCAGGCATGATTCTATAGTTATGCCCCATAAATGCCAGTAAGATGCAGAACAGTGTGAGAGTCAGTGAAGATTACTGATTCTATTACGCAGCAGAGCAGTTCCCAGTCAGCCTCCCAGGTTAGATTTCCCAGGAAAGAGCAAGAGTGCCCAGAAGTCCTTCCTCCTTCTGCCAGGCCTGTCACTGCTGCCCACAGCTGGCCCTGTGACAGTGGCATTCTTTCTAATAATAACTAAAAATTAACTATAACTAGCAGTTTTTGCTTACTATGTGCTCACCACTTTATTACTTCAGTTAAGCCTTATGACTACTCTCTAAGTTAGGTATTATTATCTTCAATTTTACAGACAAGTAAACAGGCTCGGAAAAGATAAATAACCTGGCTAAGCTTCCACAGCTGGGTGCATGGTAGAACTGGGATTTGAATTGAAGTCTGTCTCCAAAGCTCAGACTCTTTCTGCAGCCAAAGTGAAAGAAAGCCAAGGGAAAGGTGAGGTCTTTTCCATGCCTCCTATTCAGGATCAGGAATTATTTCATTTCATGCTGACAATGTTAGGGCCTGATGTTAGTCCCCTCCCTTTACATTTCATATAACACTGGACAATGACTCATTGTTTCTTTGTATGGAAAGTATGTGGAGTTGTTTAAGAAACGTAGAACTATTTTAACAGAGGTTGTAAACTCCTATGCTTTGGAAATCAACAACAATTCATAAAACCCCATAGACACACACACACACCAAAAAATCTTTGAGGTGATGCTATTTTTGCACTTGGAAGCCTTGGAGGACACACAAGTCACTCAATCTCTCTGTGCCTCAGTTTGTTCATCTGATAATAGTGTCCACTCAAACAATTGTGGGGAAATTCAATGGGATTATCCAAGTCAAGGCCTGGGGCATAACAAGGGCTCTGTCAACAGTAGCTGGTATCATTGCAGGAACTCCCAAGGTAAGCCTGGAGGTGTTTAAGGTGAGTAAGCGTGTGCCAGCATGTGTGGAATTTAGGGCAGAGGGACTGAGTTAGGGAAGATGAGCCAGACAGCAAGACACACTGGGCTTGCTTGAAACAGAACAGCAGTATTCATGGATGCCTGCTCTGGACATGATCAACTTCAAACCTGACAACACATTTCTCAGATTGGAACCACTCTCACTCCCATTTCACAAATGGAGAAACCGAGGCTCAGTGAGTTGAAGTCACTTTTTTATGTATCACAGCTGGGGAATGACAGAGCCGAGACTAGAACCCAGATTTTGCTCCAAAGCCACTGCCTTCCATGTAGGGCTGGCAGCATGCCAGGCAGTGGGAAGCTGTTGAAGGCTCTCACACAGGAGACTGACACTGTTGGAGCCTGATCAAGAAGACGTTTCCTGCGGAGGGGCACAGGGGCCCGCTGGTCTCACAGCCTGCGCCTGCCAGGGATTTAGCAGGAAGAGCTGGCTTTTGTTCTAGATGAATCAACCCAGCTGTTTCTGAAAGCCCAGCCCCACTCTTTCTGGGCTTAGCGGACCAGAAGGCATTCAGCTGTCCCCGCAGGTCACCAGTGGGGTAGGAGGGGGCGGTACTTTGTGCACTGTGCTGCACCATTGACAGAGAGCTATGTTATCACAACACAGAACAATGGGCTCTTCAAAGGCTGGGCCGTGTCTTCGAGCTGAAACACAATCAGGCCAGCAATGCATTACCTTCTTCGGAATTTGGAGAAACTAAAAAAAGAAAAGAAAAAAAAAAAAAAGACTAACAGCTGATTGGATTAAAGTTTTCAGCAGAAGTTGATTTCCCGTCTCCACTTCCTCCTCCTCCTTCCACTCTCTTTCGTGCTTTTCTTTTTCTGTTTCCTGTCATTTTTGTCTTCCTCTGCTCCCACCATCTTCATCAGTAGCAGCACTTTGCTGGAGTCCAAATAGCCTTGCCCGCAGAATGAGGACACCTGAGTCCCACTCCCTGTGCTGCCTCTACCTTGCCGATGACCCTGGGCAAGTCGCTCACTCCTCTGAGCCTCCATTGTCTCATCTGCAAACTGGGACAGTAGAAGTGAGAACCCCTAAGGGAGATTATACCTGGTTTATAAAACCATGGTTTTATCCAGCCCTCAGTTGTGCTGTACTAGCCCCAGCTCAGTCTTCCTACCCCAAGGAGAGCTAGAGTATTTGTCTCATAAGATCCAGTAAACTTTCCTTCAAAGCATTAGCCCTTAGGTCAAGTCACTCTAGGTTGTCTTATTTTACATCTGTAACTTGCAAGAATGTCTCTTAAAATTCAGGCTGGCTGGTTAGTTCAGTTGGGTCGAGAATGGCCTTATAAAATCAAGGTCACAGGTTTGGATCCCCAAACCAGCCAGCTGCTGAAAAGTATTATTAAATGACAGTTTAAAAAATAATAAAGTAAAAAAATAAAAACTCACAGTGCAAATGCAATCACTTCATCTTGCTTTTTTGGAAATCAAAACCACCAACCAACTTGAGAAACCCAGTACCTGATGGGAAAAAAGCACAATGCTCCCCTGATGGAGCTTTCCTCTCCTCCTGAGTGGTCCCCAAACTCGGAGGCCAAAGCAGCCCCGCAGGGAGGGGGTCAGCTCACCACCCACACCAAACAGGCAGTCTGGAGTTTTGCTTTCTCCCTGGCTCCCAGTCTTGCTGCTTTGACGTTGACCTCAGAAAGATGACCTGCAAGGGCCGGCCCGGTGGCGCACTGCTACAGTGCGCCGCTTGGTGGCGCATGCTACAGTGCGCCGCTTGAGAGCACGGCGGCGCTCCCGCCAAGGGTTCGGATCCCACATACAGACCGGCCGCTCACTGGCTGAGCGAGGTGCGGGCGCAACACCAAGGGTTGCGATCCCGATGCCGGTCCCGGTCCGGTACAGGCGCAACACTGAGGGTTGTGATCCATTGCTGGTCACGAAAAAAGACAAAAAGAAAAAAAAAGAAAGATGACCAGCAAATCCAGGTCCAGCTCCCTGTCTGCTTAGCCCTGACCTGTGCTCAGTTTCTCATACAGACATTCTTGTAAGGTCCCAGCTGGCTAGAAACCCCATATCAAAATTTGTTTGTATATCTGCCCTTTAGGGACTCTGACTGCCCTCTTCCTTGTCTCCAGATGTCCTACGTGTCCTTGGTTTGGGATGAGGGAGCAGCCTTTAGGCAGTTAAAGGTAAAGTACCCAACAGGACTTCAAGTCCATTTTCCCCTAGAGCTAAAAAAGAACAGTTAAATCTTCAGCAGGCGACTTGTGATATCTCTTTTAAAGTACAGATTCTCCTCAACTTATAATGGGGCTGCATCCCTATAAACCCATCGTAAGTAGAAAATATCATAAGCTTAAATGTATTTAATACCTTGATGAACCCATTATAAAGTTGAAAAATGATTAAGTCAAGCCATTGTAAGTCAGGGATTATACAACTCAGTTGAAGCAGTTTGGCTTTATGAGACCCATGAAAGGCTCTGAGAACCTCCAGTGCCAAGGTCCATGGGTTGGTAAGCTCTACATTTTTTCACCATCCAGGCAAACTCCAAGCTACTTGAGCCTGGCACTGGTGGCCACACATGATCTGGCCTTGCTTTCTCTCTCCAGCCTCATCTTGTCCCCTTCCCACCTGAACCCAGTACCTTGTGCCACTGAATCACCTGTGGTCTCCTGACAGGTCATGCTTTCTGTCACCATGACACCTCCAAGCCATTGTACCTCAGCTCTCTCTCTTAGGATTGCCCATCTTGACATTTTCCTCCTATTTAACTCTTCCCTATCTGCTTAAACTCATTTTGGGGGGCCCTCCTCAAAGAGCCTTCCGTGACTCCTCCAGGACATGTCACGTTAACTGTCCACAGTCCCACCCACACGCCTCCATCGCAGCACTTCCTGGACCATTCTGCTGAAATAGGCTCCCCTGTCCTGTTATTCTTTGTCCCAGAACTCTCCTTGATTCTCCTATAAGGGATGGTTATTTGTGACAATTTAGTCACTGGTTTGTTTACTGTCTCCCCAACTAGACTGCGAGCTCCCCGAGGGCAGGGCCAGATATCTCACTCTACACTGCCTGTGAAAGTGCCCAGGACAGGGCAAGGCNAGGGCAGGGCCAGATATCTCACTCTACACTGCCTGTGAAAGTGCCCAGGACAGGGCAAGGCCTCCACACACACTGACTGAATTGAATTGAAATGGTACTTACACCACGTGATAATTTTCTGTTTATATTTCTAGTTCTACCAATGAACTCCTCATGGGCAGGGACCAAGTCTGGTTGGGTATTATGCTCCCAGTGCCCAGCACAGAAATTGATACACAATAGGAGACTAGTAAATGTTGAAGAGTGGATGGATGGATGGATGGATGGATGGATGGATGGATGGATGGATGGATGGAAGGGATGAATAAAGAGAACTAGGCAGGATGAACAAATGATCAAATAAAAGAATTCAAAATAACCTTTCTGAAACAACCAATTGATACCTGTTATTTCACTATTTGAAATAGGCTCTTCTCTTGATTCTGCTCACTTGTCCTGCTGGAGCAAACAAACAAACTTATAATGTAGTTGGTCAAGGCTAACCTTTAAAAACAATCACCACAGAAATCCAATGACTGGAGCAGACTTTTAATGAATAGGCAAGACATTGCTATCAATTTACATTAATTAGTAAGGCTAAGATATCTTCTCAAAACGTCTTCTTCCTTAATCATCTAGATTTGTATCAGATATCACCCCCGAGTTTTTCCAAGTTTCATATTTTAAAAAACACTGTAACTACTTAAATGGCTTCAATATAGTTTTTACCTTTAAGTAAAGTAGCCATATTTTCCCAAGTTTTGTAAAATCAGAGCCTAGCAGGTGATACAGGACTGACAATAACCAGAAACTTTAAATACAGGACTGCTCTAGAATATTCTGGATGGGCAGTCAGCGCACCCACAGAAATTTCTGTTTTTGCATAGTTGTGATCATCACATTTAAAACAATTATACATACAGCTTTTTTGTCCTCATTACATTATTTAGCAAATGTTTTGCCACGTTGTGATATATTCTTCACATTTCCTCTGAGCAAGTATTTTAACCTCCTGAGCTTTGGTTTTCTCACCTGCGATCACTTCATCTTCTGAGAGTTCAATGAGCTGATGGAAGGGGACTGGGTGCAGGCTCTGGGGTCACACACCTTTTGGAATCCCGGCTCTGCAAATTCACTGGAATGTTACCTGTGCGAAGTTACTTGTCATCTTTGATCCTCAGTTTTCTCATCTGCAAACTGGAATTATAGTGCCTTCTGCAGAGTCAGTACATAAGGGTTAAATAGGTTTTTAAAAGTGCATGCGTAACATTTAACCCAGTGCCTGACACATAGTGGCTCTTAAATGGTAGCTGCTATTATTATTGTTGTTGTTGTTGTTACTATAATTATACTTTCATTTTCCATAGAGTTCATATATCATGATTACTTAACCTTTACCAAATGATTTCCTGTTCCTTATTTTCATAGGTAATTCTGCAAGTTACATTCTCAGGCATACAACTTTTTTCTTCTCAAAAATTATCTCTTCAGGGCTGGCCTGTGGCTCACTCGGGAGAGTGTGGTGCTGTTGACACCAAGGCCGCGGGTTCGGATCCCACATAGGGATGGCTGGTTTGCTCACTGGGTGAGCATGGTGCTGACAACACCAAGTCAATGGTTAAGATCCCCTTACCAGTCATCTTTTTGAAAAAAAAAAAAAAAAAAAAAAAATTATCTCTTCAGATTAAACTCTCAAGAAGAGCTGCAGAGCCACATAGGCTCCCTCCTCTGCTTAGTGAGCTCCTGACTTTTTGTTTGTTTGTTTTCTTTTTCTTTTTAAATTTTTATTGAATCAAAATTGATTATACATATTTTGGGGGTTCAACATTGAGATATGTTGATCAAATCAATATTACTAGCATATATATTGTTACAAATCATACCTATTCTTTATGCCCTTTGTCCAATCTCTCACCATCCCCCTTTTCCTCCCCACTCCTTCCTCTGATAACCCTAGATGTCTTCTCTTCTCTCCTTCTGAAAGAGTAATGATTACTCTGTTGATTTGTTGCCTAAATGATTTGTCCAATGCTGAGAGGTATGATCAGATCCCCCAATATTATCATACAGCAGATGCTTCTTCGGTCACTCTGAAATGGGCTTTGTGGAGAGAGACATCCTCTTCTTTTCTTTGTCTCTGCTGGTGATTCTCCTTGTGTCAATGCACTCCAGTGGTTGGCGGACCATCTCCATGGTGGTTGTAGCATTTAGCCACTTTCACAGCAGCCATGGTTATGGTGGTGGCTGTGGGGAGCCACTCACATGGAGGTGATGTTTTTGGCATGCTCCTTGGTGCTGGTGGTATGCCTGGTTGTGGGGAGTGTCTGGTCAGCAGCTCCATGCCTCAGGTCCCTGGGTGGGCCCTGAGGTGCTGTTGTGGTGTGCCAGGTTGTGGGAGGAGGGTCCAGTCCACAACTCCATACCTCAGGTCCCCAGGTGGGCCCTGAGGTGCTGGTGGGGTGTGCCTGATTGTGGGAGGGAGGTCCGGTCCCTTTCTCCGTGCTTCAGATCTCTGAGCAGGCCCTGAGGTGCTGGCACAGTGTGCCTGGATGTGGGAGGGGTGTCCAGTCCACTTCTCCATGCCTTGGATCCTGAGGCAGGCCCCAAGGCTCTTGTGGTATGCCTGGATGTGGGAGGGGGGTCCAGTCCACTTCTCCATGCCTCAGGTCCCCTGGCAGGCCCCAAAGCACTGGTGGTGTGCCTGGCTGAAACTAAATTTTTGTCCTTTGCTTACTTCTTAAATGGGGCAACTTCCTGTGGGAACCAGTACTTGAGCTATATGGTTGAGATAAATTGCTACTGTTTCCCTAGGGAAGGCTTTTTGTGCACTCAGGGTTTAATGGCTGACCTTATAGGTACTTCTGGCTCTTCAGAGACCCGATGCACCTGGGTTGTGTAGAAACTCTGATCTGGGCCTGAGTTTTTTCATCAAACTGCACCCCACACAATTCTGCATTCCCAGCCAGTCTCCTCTGAGTGGTCCTGCACTGATTGGGGACCAGATCAGCTGTCCTTGCTGTGTCCCAGTGTTCTCTTGGTGGGCCCGTCTCCCCCACTGTCCATACTCCAAACACTTCCCATGGGATGGGCCCTGCACTGGTCCCTTGCAATGACTCACCAGCCTCCGAATTGCTCCCCTTTTACAGCTGTTCTGGCTCCTTACTACTGCATGGGTCCACAGGAACCCAATTAGTGGTCTTGTTGTCCTGGGGGCCACCAAGGCTCTCTTCTCCCCTACTGCCTCCAAGTAACTCCATCTGAAGGGCACAGCTGTGGCTTCTGTGGGCTCCTGCTCCATGTGCTCAGCAGCTCCAGCCTTAAAGCGGCCACGGCCTGAAATGCTCAGAGCAGCTTTTTCTTTCTCTCATCATGTTTTCTCCTGTCTTCATGAACTCCGTAGGTCTCTCCTCCTCTTCCCCTGACCTCCAGCAGCCCCATCTTGGCTGATGTTACATGTTTATAGTTGTAAATTGGTTGATTTGTGGGAGAGAGTGACACTGAGGACCGTCTATTTCACCACCTTGACCAGAACAGTGAGCTCATGATTCTTTAGACCCAGTTCAGAATCCTCCCCTCCAGAAAGCATCTTTGATCTTCAAAGAGGGTGAATCTTGCTCTGCCCTACTTTACCTACAACAAACCACCTCCCATAGGAATCTCCAGGTCTTCTCCCTCCAATCAATTCCCACATTGCCCCAGAAGGATTTTTCTATAAATACATGTAGAGCACTATGTAGGAAAACAGAATTTCTTAATGGCTAGCAAGAGTGTGAATTGGCACAAGCCCCAAAAGAGGGCTTTGGAATACCTTTCACTCTCTTTGGTCCAGCAATTCCATCTCCAGGAATTTTTTCTACAGATGAACTCAAACATGTGCAAAATGGCTTATCTACAAGATCGTTCAAGCATTGCTTGTAGTAGTAAAAAGCTGGAAATCACCTAAATGTCCACCAAGAGGGGATTATTTAAATAAATAATGATATATGCATTCACTAAAATACCATCCCATTGTAAGCAAAGAATGGGAAAACTTCTATGTAGTAAAATTGGGGCATTCCCAAACTATAGCTATAGTTTTAAGTGAAAAACAAGGAGCAAAGCAATGCGTATGGAATACCAGCATCTGTGTCAAAAATAAAACAGAGGAGAAAGGATAGATATAGGCATTTGCTTGTATGTGGATAAAGTACTTTGGAAGGATACATAAGAAACCAGTAACAATGGTCACCTCTGGGGAGACTACGGGGGGGCAGATGGGGGCAGAAAGGAGATTTTTGTGTGTATATCCTTTTGTGGCTTTTGAGTTTTAAGCTATGTGTACATATTACATATTCAAAATAACACTAGAAACAAAACACATGTTGTGGATACACAAAAGTATTGTTATGTCTACTCATTGCTGCACGGGATGGCAGAAGACTTCATCTTTGGGAGAAAATTGCACTTGTGTTGGGGAGAAAAACCTTATAAAGTCCTTTTGGTTGTGCAAAGCCAAGGCCAAGAGCCCAGACTGGATGGGAAAGGTTAAAGGTCATCCATCATAATGTGGAAGACGAGCTTTCAGGTGAAGAGGTGGTTCTGATTTTAAACAATTCTTTACCTCCTCTGGGGCAAATGACAGGAATTTGGGACACTAGGAACTGAAGAGAGAGAAAAGAAAGAGAAAGAACTTAGATCTAAATAAGAATGGAACTCAGGGCTGAGATGGCTCCCCGTAAGTGGGGTAAAGCTGAAAGTTTTCAGAGCAACTGATCTTGTTTCTTGGGGGAACCAGGTCTTGCTATTATGTGTGTAGTAGGTTGTGAAGGCTAACACCGTTTCCATACCCAGGCTTACCTGTCTGTAGGAGCCTCCCTGTCCTTGCCTACCTACCACGATTGTTTGCCTTAATGTAACATTCGGTTCGAATGCTTAGCCCACTTCCCCTTAAGGAAAAAGAAATTGTCTTCCTGGGTGGTGGAGGCTTGTTTTTATGGTTAATGATCCAGACTACATTTAATAGGTTATCAAGTCTTTGGTTAAAGAACTAGAGAACAGAGGAACTAGAAGAGAGAAAAAAGGAAGTGCTATTGAGAAAGCCAAAAAAGGAGAAAGAAGGATTTTCTCAAAATGGTAAGGAGGTCAAAGGGTAGGTGGAGGAGAAGAGAGAGAAGGGAGGGTGACCCCAAGTGCCCTGCTAGCGTGGGAGCTGATTTGGGGCAGTATACTAAAAAGAAGGAGAGTCCAAAGCTCAACTGAGACAGGTGAATAGAACTAGTAAAGAAGGACTTCGAGGGACATTTAGAACCAAGAAGCAGGAGAGACCTGAGTCATTGTCAGAGTTTGCTCAGCCATGACCAGACACAGAACCTCCTGTTACCTGCAACACTCATCTATGCACAATGTTCCTCTGTGGACAGTTGGTAAATATGTCACTCCACTAGCACTGATAACTCACCAGATGCCTATCCAGCTGGAGAGATGCCCATCCATACCATACATCTTCAATATGAACCTGTCCCATTATGGTAGATACCTACACAGTGCCCCAGGACAAAACCTATAAGCCCAATGCAAGGGGACAGGGCCCTGGACCCAGTGGAGTGGTGGCAAGAAAACTCTGGGCATCTGCACTTGGTGGGGAGGGGAACAAGAAAAGTGGGAGATGAACTAAACAAGCTCAGACCCTCCTGAGATGGAATAATGGTTCATGACACCACTGTTACAAGTGGATAGGAACAATATGGATGGCAGTTGTCTGCCAAATTTGACAGTGTTACTCTCCTGCTTACAACCTCTCAAGGGTTATGCAAAGGACTGAATTTGTGCGTACCTCCAAAACTCACATGTTGAGACCCTAATCTCAATGTGATGATATTAGAAGGGGGATCCTTTGGGAGGTAATAAGTCATGAGGTGAGAGTTCTTATAATAAGAGGCCAGAAAGCTAGCTTGCTCTCTTTCCATGATGTGAGACACAATGAGAAGTCTTCAGTCTGCAGCCCAGAAAAGGGCCCTCACCAGAACCCAACCATGTTGGCACCCTGATCTCAGACTTCCAGTCTCCAGAACTATAATAAATAAATTTCTGATGTCTCTAAACCACCCAGTCTATGATATGTTATTACAGTAGCTCAAACTAAGACAGGCTACTCTCTACCTCTAGTGTAAATTCCAGAATTCTTAGCCTGGTATATCAGTCAGGATAGGCTAGGTTATGCTACGGTAACAAATTAACCCCAAGTCCTAATGGGTTAATACAACAAAAGTTTACATCTTGCTTATAGTATGTATTCAATGCATGTGCTCCACATGATCGCTCATGGACCCAGACTGATCAAGGGGTCACCATCCTGGAGCTGCACCACATGGAACATGTGGCCTTCCTGGTCACTATGGCAAGGCAGGAAAGCTAAGGGAGGACTCACACTCTCTGTTTTATGCTTTAGCCCCGAACTGATATGTGTGATGCCTGCTTACAGCCCATTGGTAAAAACTAGTCATGTGGCTTCCTACCACTGCAAGATGACTGGGAAATTTGGGTGGTAGATGGATATTTGGTGAACAATAAATATCTGTCCTGCATGGCATTCAAGACATTTTGTAAGGTGTCCCCAGAAGCCCCTCCAGCTTAGTTTCCTGCCACCATTCCCCTTCCCAAACCCATAAAAACTTCTGCCCACAGGGGTCTTCTCCCAGCTCCCCAAGAATGTCTTTGAACTATGACTGTCCCATACTGCAGCTCATGCCAGTTTCTGAACATAAAATGCCCTTTTTCTACCCTCTCCATCTGCTGAAATTCTACTTCTCTTTTTAAGGCCAGCTCAAATGCTACCTTCTCCATTCTTGATCCCTAAGGGAAATTAATTAACCCTTCCTTGTTTGACTACATCTCTTTTTATATAATCCTATTAGCACTTATGTTCTATGAGACTGACTTCCTGGCATCTTTCAAAGTGTCTGGCACATAATGGGCACTAAACAAATATTTGCTGAATAAATGCTTCTACTTTAGAATTTTTCCAATGACACTAAAATTGTTGGTATGTCTTTCTGCACACCCAGCCACCCACCCCCAGTAGGTTGTTAACGCCACATGAAACAGACTATGCATGATAAAGACTAGGTCTTATTCATCTCCATTTGCCCATTACCTACCAGCTCTGGGACACTTACCAGTAAATGTTTGGGGGACAATTAATTTGTCTTATATTTAATTTTGAATAATGATTGAAAAAATAATTGCAAATGTTTTAAAAGTGAACATTGGCTGTGCGTATGTTATACTTCAATTTAAAAGTTTACTTTAAAAAACAAACAGGAGCAGGGCATGGAGAAGGGCACTGGACTCCCCTCCCACAACCAGGCACACTGCCAGCACTAAGGAGCATGTCAAAATCATCTCATCCATGTGGGTGGCCCACCACAGCCACCACGATATCTGTGGCTGCTGTGAAAGTGACTAGATTCCACAACCATCATGCAGATGGTCTGCCAGCCACTGGAGTGCATTGACACAAGGAGATTCACCAGCAGAGATAAAGAAAAGAGGAGGATGTCTCTTTCCACAGAGCCCATTTCAGAGTGACAGAAGAGGCATCTGCTCTATGATTGTATTGGGGGACCTGATCATGCCTCTCAGCATTGGATAGATCATTTGGGCAGCAAATCAACAAAATAACCATTATTCTTTCAGAAGGAGAGAAGAAATCTAGGGTAATTCGCGGGGGGAGGGAAAAGGAGATAGGGAGGGATTGGACAAGGGGCATAAAGAATAGGTATGATTTGTAACAATATATATGCTAGTAATATTGATTTGATCAACATATCTCAATGCTGAACCACAAAAATATGTGTAATCAATTTTGATTCAATAAAAAAATTTAAAAATAATAAGTATAAAAAAATAAAAATAAAAAACAAACAAGAGTGATTTGTAGAGCAAATTGCACAAAGGTACTTTTAGAAGACACAGTCATTGGTGTGTGATTTTGTAATGGCATCTGTAGACAAATGTACGAAAGTTCTTTTGGGTACAGTAACATTGGCCAGAGCCACCTACAGCAACAGGGAACCCAAGGGCAGAATCACATCCTGGCCTCAGGATAAGGTAGAACCAGGGGCCCAAGTGCTGTGGGGCGCACACACAGCCCTCCAGACTTCTCTCATCTCTGTTTCTCTCTGAGCATATACTTCGTTTTCTCACTCACTACAAACGAGCTTTTTTTACTTCTCAGGAACTAGCCACTAGAACCATGGCCAACAGTGACCTAGTTTCAACAGTCCCCTTTCAAAAGAGCAGAAGTCATATTCTCTGTCCCAATTTCAAGATCCCAGAGAAGGACTCTGATTGATTCAGCTGGCTCAGGTGCTCACATGGCCCACTCACTGGTGACCAGAGTGGAAAGGCCCCAGGTGAACACATGGCCTTTACTCACCGTGACCTTGTTTGCAGATGAACCGGATGCCAGAAAACAGGGGTGGGGAAGAAAAAGCAATTGCTGCCCATTAAAATCAGGCAGAGAGAAAACCTTTCTCGGGAAAGTAGCTCGGAGAGAGAGAGCGTGTATGTAAATATAGATATACCTTCTGGAAAAAAGAGACAATCGGGACACACTATTCGGGAAGGAATCGAGTGGCGGAGGCACTTCTGTTGCATCTCCCTTTCATCCTCCTGCGTGTACCTCCACTGCCAGGCCCTACCAGCTCCGTCTCCTGAATCCTTTGTGCAACAGGTGCCTCCTCACCATCTCCTTTGCCTCTGATCTTACTTTACCGTATTTGGTCTGGACTGTTGCCACAGCCTCCTGACAGGTCCAGTGCCTCCAGTCTCATCTCTTCCTAAGCATCCACCACACCATGTCCTCCAAATGACCTTTCTTACAAACATAATCCTGCCATTTCTCTGCTTAAAACCCTTCAGTGGCCCCCGTCACCTTCCAAACTCCCAAGCACAGCCTCCAAGGCCTTCCTTGATCTAGCACCAGCCTCATCTGCTCTCGTTTTTTTCCCAGATGCCTGGACTTCTCTCCCCATCCGCACCCCACCAACAATCCATGCTGTCGTGTCTTCTAAAGCACTTGCTGTCTCTGTTCCCTCAGCCTAGGATGGCTTTCCCATCTGCATTACCTCTGCCTGGTGATGCTACCTACTCTTCAAGGTCCAGTTATGTGTCCTCCCTTCCTCTGTGATGCCTCCACCTTGTGTCTGTTTTTAGCTCTGGATACGTTTCCTCTGCTGTGTTCTTTGAGGAGTAACCATATCTCATGTATTTTTGAATCCCCACTTCCAAGCCTACAGCCTGGCCCCCAGTAGGAACAGACAAATGCCTGTGGGAGGAAGGAAAGAGGAGTGAGGGGTGGGAAGGAGGGAGGGAGAGAAAAAAGAAGGAAGGAAGGCAGGAGAAGGGAAGGGAAGGGAAGGAAAAGGAGGAAGGTAGGGAGGAAGGAAGGAAGGAAAGACGGATGAATGAAAGCCACGGCTTGAAGTTCCAACACTTGCTTTCTCCTCTGTTTGTCACTAACCTGGATACATGAAAGCACTTCCCTAAGGCTTCAGTCTCCTCCTTTAAAAAGGAACATCTGTCCTATCTAATTCACAGGCTTATTGGGAATCAAATAAAGAAGAGAATGTGAAAGCACTTTATGCATTTCTATGCAAATATTGTCATTATTAATTGGCCATCGTGTAGCATGTACTCTAACTAGCAGAAGACCACGAGACCTAGTGGAGTGCCCTTGTCTGTCCCACTTCCTCACAGTGGCTGGGGCACTTGGGGGTGGTGGTGATGCTGCTTTAGCTGTGTTTTATCAGAGGCTCATTACCAGAATCTTATGAGTCAGGTGGGGCTAACATTGGGGTTCATTAGGATCACAGGGTGACAGTGAGTATATCTGATGACATTATTCTCTTTTGGACACTTTTTGTACCTATTTTAAATCTTGGGTGCCCTTTTCCTCTTGAATCAAATGATTACAAGATACCCACCACTATTGGTTATTACTAATGATTCCAACACAAATCAAAAATTTTCTACCCACTTCTCTCTGAAGCTTCTGGATCCCTTTAATTGAAAAGTATTTGAGGGCTGGCCGGCTAGCTCAGTTGGTTAGAGCGCAACCTTGTAACCCCAAGGGCACAGGTTCGGATCCCCGTACCAGCTAGCCACAGGAAAAAAAAAAAAGTACTTGAGCCTGACATTGCAATAGCAGATGATGAAAAACTATTTCTGTTTGTAAATACTTATCTGTCTGAATCAGGATTTTTCTCAATAATATGTAACCAAAATAGAAGGCAGGAAAGAATTTCAAGCTGCACAGATGAAAGGCTACAGTTGTCTCGTGAGCTGTCTGGCAGGCCAAGTGGGGCCTGTTTAGGATTGATGGTGTGGTAAGAAATGGAACAATGTGGGACAAGTGTGGGACAACAGTGTGGCAAGTGTTCCCTGATGCAGGAGTAGGTGGGCCCTTGGGTGCTGGCCCAGCCTTTCCTTAAGCATCAAGGCCTGAGCTCCTCTTTCCTGGCTGGCTCCTGAGTCCCCGTGGGTGACACTGACCACTGAACTTGAGCAAGTCTCTGTGACAATCCAGGAGGCAGCCGGGAGTCGGGTCTCCTCCCTTTCTCTTGTATCCTCACCCCCTGCATTTCATCTGCACCGTTTGTCTGCTTTCCCTAGTCAACCGAAGTTAACCTGTCCAAGCCACCATTCTCACCAGTCTTTGCATCCATTTGAGACTTCACCATCTGGCCTGACTCAACCGGACAGCTCTTGTCTGTCTGCCTACTCACTCCCTGCCCCCATGTCTCTGGGAATTGTTGTTTCCCCAGCCCCTCCTTTCCATGAACACTACAGGAGCCTCAGGAGCAGCACTTCACGCATGGCCCGAACTCCAGCGTGACTGACCTGGAAGTGAGCCCTCCCCTTGGATAGGACGATCCCAGCTCTTGGACCACTCAATCTCTTCTTCCTGATTTTTTAGAACTGGTTCTGGGAGGAAAAAAATCTGCCTTTCTTTGAATGGCTGAACTTGGGCATGTAAAACGCAGAAACTATGGGTACACACGTTTTGTGTGATGTGGACTAGAAAATAAAGACAGCCAGTCTGCAAAGAGAGAGAGCAGTGAGACAGCCATGATGATGTTGAAAAGTGGAAAAAGAATACAGAGAGACTTTCCATTTTAAACTATGTTCCTCACGAGTCTCACTGACATTTCTGTCCTAGAATTCCACTAGGTAGCCCTGAATCCCCATAATAAATCCCCAAATTTTGCCTAAATTAAGCTAAGGATTCTATTAATTTCAACCAAAAAATTCTCATGAAGACACTTTGAGAAATCCCAATTTCAGTATTTTTATCCATTGGAATTGCCTTGTTTTCTCATTAACTAGCTTTATAATTAGTTTAATAAATTCAAATTTTTCTCTGAGGGGCCCACGCCAGGCTTTCTCCTGTCCAGCACCGTCTGGCTCTGTCCTCCTCTGTCCCCCTTTTTCCAGAGGAGGCACAGCCCCGCCGAGCTCTGATTGTGAGTCACCAAGGTTAAATGAAGCCCTGTGAACACTCAGGCTGTCTTCCAGAAAAATACCCCAAGTGCAAGTACTGACTGACTCAAGTCCTGTTAAGGGAAACTTTTCTGCTTTCTCTGTTTTAGTTTTTCTCTGACATATTATCCTGGAATGTCAGAGCTACAGAGGCCCTTGGAGTAATAACAATGATGATGATAATTACAACAGCTATTTATTTATAATGATTATTTATGAGCATTTACTACATTCCAGGCACTTTGTATTTATTAACACATTTAACTTGAAGTGCTCTCGATGAGGCAGATATTATTATCACGCCTGTCTGATAGATTTTGAAATCCAGGAGAAGGATGAGTTGTCCATGGTAAATTCAAACCAAGATCTGTAAAGACTCCAAGGACCTTGAAGTCTGAAATGTTTTATTCTACAGATGGGAAATGATAGCATGGGGGGCTGGGAAGTAGGGAGGAGGCATAAGAATTTTGCTCCACTCCATGACCAGCAAGTGGCCAAGTGAATGACGGCTCTCTGCAGTACAGAAAGCTGCTCACGTGAGCTTTTCTCTCTCCTTCACAGGAATCAAATATTTACAAATCACCGTGTAACTGAGTTTCATAAGAGAAAAAGTATTCGTCATTTTGCAGAATCAGAGCCATGGACACTTTTTGCATTGTGATTTTTTCCATTCATCCAGTATCATTGGGGAATAAAAACAAGAATAGTAGCTATAGAATGAAAAGTGCTGGGGCCGGCCCGGTGGCGCACTGGATAGTGCGCCGCTTGGGAAGCGCGGCGGCGCTCCCGCCCGAGGGTTCGGATCCCACATACAGACCGGTTCCCCCTCACTGGCTGAGCGAGGTGCGGGAGCAACACCGAGGGTTGCGATCCCGTTGCCGGTCCCCGGTCCGGTACGGGGGCAACACTGAGGGTTGCGATCCGTTGCCGGACACGGAAAAAAGACAAAAGACAAAAAAAAAGTGCTTTACAGTTTATGAAACACTGTCACATACTTTCTCTCACACGATCCTTGCTCCATCCCTGTGAAGCAGGAAGATATGATTATCCCACTTCACAGATGAGGAAACTGAGGCCCAAAGAGGCTATATTATCTGCTCAAGGTGGCACAGATCATTAATGACAGAGCCAGAATCAAAACCTGAGGAGGAAGCTTGGTGGCTATGAGGATCTTGACATCCAAGGGCAGGGACTCTTCCTATGAATTTTAGATTCATGTTTTCAACTTTAAAAACCTAATTAAGATTTTGATTGGCTGAGATTTGTTTTTGTTTGTTAGCTGAGACTTTTCATTGAATTAATCAATTTACTTAGGGAGAAATGTCATCTTTATTATTTCAAGTCTTCCCACCTTCATCTTTTATACCTCCAGGGAGAATCTGATGTTTTTTCTTAGTACTGTTTGCGTTTCTTGCTGAGTTTATTCCCTTACAAATCGCCTTTCTAGCTAAGTTGAATTAACACCTTTGGTTCTGTTATGTTTTGCTTCTAATTGATTTGTATTGCATTATTTTTATTTCCACTTAGTAAGCTGATACTTGGTTGAATTTTCTTGTTGTTTCAGAAGTTTTTCAGATGATTCTCTTCAGGATAGATTTATACCACCTGCAAATATTTTAAAAAGCAAACCAAAACCTGCTCTCCTGATTCCATCATGTAGTGGATTATGTCCCCCCAAAACTCACTGAAGCTTGAATTGTCTCCCAAGTTTTACATATTAGAAACTTGGCCCCCATTGTGACTGTTAAGAGGGTGGGAAATCCTGTTATGGTAATTGAAGGGTGGAGCCTTGAAGAGGTGATTGGACTGTAGCCATGAGGTAGTGAACAGACTAAAAATGGTGGTCAGGGGCGTGGTTCTGAGGGTTTATTCTCTGTCTGAGGCCAAAGGCCTGAGAGCCAGGGTGCTGCTGGCGTGAGTTCTGGAACCCAAGGGCTGAAGAGTCTTGAGTTTGGATGTCTCTGCACAGGAGAAAAGAGTGTATCCTATCTCCATTGGAAATAGAGCAAGATTAGCCTCTTTCTCTGTTTTTGTTCTCTCTGGGCCTCCAGCAGATTGCGTGGTGCCTGCCCATAGTGAGTGCGGGCCTTTCCCACCCTGTCCACTCAGACCCATATGCTAATCTCTTCTGGAAACACCCTCATAGACACACCCCAAAATAATTCTTTACCAGGTTTCTAGGTATACCTTAATCTAATTAAGTCGGCAGCTAAAATTAACCATCACAAGCCCACCCCCTATCAACTTGGTGTCCATGCTTGTCTCCTTAAACCATGCTTAATCTTCAAATGGGACAATAACAACATAATAGTTCCACCTATAATGCACCTATCCTGCATACCTGCATTAGTCCATTTCTGTTGCTTATAACAAAATACTTGGAACTGGGTAATCTGTAAGAAAATGAAATTTATTGCTTACAGTTTTGGAGGCTGGTAAGTCCAAAGTCCAGGGAACACATCTGGTGAGGGTCTTGTTTGGTGGTGGTTTTACAAGGCAGAAAATGGTGGAGCAGAGAGAGAGAGACTATCATGTCATCTCCTTTTAAAGCCCTCCGAACCACACCCCTGACCACTATTATTAGTTCATTCACTACAGCACGGTCCTACAATCTAACCACCTCTTCAAGACCCCAGCTTTCAATTACCATAATAGGATTTCCCACCCTTGACAGTTACAGTGGAGATTCAGTTTTGGGGGGACATTCAACCCAAGACAGTACCATTCCCGGAAGATGAGGTAAAGTCCTTAGGGTGATGTTTGCTCTTCCCCTGAAATCCCACGACTTAAATACAAATACTATCACGTAAAGTTAACAATATATAAATACCAGTATAAAGTTGTTAAGTCTTATGTTACATGACAAGGACAGGAGGAACAAAAACAAAAATAATTGCTTAATATATGTACTATATATATATATATATACACACACGGGTGTATTTTTAACAAAATAGGGAGGACAACAGGTGAAAATTTTTGATTGAGGCCATGGGTTTAAGATTGCCAAAGCCAAACTCTGATTTGGAAGATGCTGATTTTTATTTTATTTTATTTTTTTGCTGCTGGCCTGTGCAAGGACTTGAACCCTTGACCTTGGTGTTATAAACATCCTTTCTTTCTTTGTTTGTTTGTTTGTTTTGGCAGCTGGCCAGTAAGGGGATCCAAACCCTTGACCTTGGTGTTATAACTCTGTGCTGTCGCACTGTGCTGTAACCAACTGAGCTGACTGTCCAGCCGGTGCTGATTTTCAGTGTCAGACAATGACATGACTCCACCAGGTTTCTTTTGTGAAAAGACAGAGTTATCTGGAGTTTGCAAAGAGGTTGGAGAACCCCTACCCACTGATTATCTTCAGTCTGCAGTCTTTCCTATGCACTCCCTGTCCTCGAGAAGGAAGCTAACACTTCCCCTCATGCCCCATCCCTCCCTGCTGCTCAGCTAGTAACTAACTTCATCTGGAGCAAGTAAATTGTTCTCACAGAAATGTCCTACATTTACTATTTTTTGTATTTTCTTTCTCTGCCCTTTATGCCTCTTCCAGCACCACAGCCAATGGGCTTATGGAAAGCTTTTTACTGCGTCATGGTATGTCACACAATGTTGCCTCTTATGATGGAATTCACTTCACAGCAAAAGTGGCAATGGCCTAATGCCCATAGGATTCACTGTTCACCTAATGGGCCCTTCCCATTGTTACCAAACTCAGGTCTTCTTTGTTTGTTTGTTTGTTTTGGCAGCTGGCCAGTAAGGGGATCCAAACCCTTGACCTTGGTGTTATAACTCTGTGCTGTCGCACTGTGCTGTAACCAACTGAGCTGACTGTCCAGCCGGTGCTGATTTTCAGTGTCAGACAATGACATGACTCCACCAGGTTTCTTTTGTGAAAAGACAGAGTTATCTGGAGTTTGCAAAGAGGTTGGAGAACCCCTACCCACTGATTATCTTCAGTCTGCAGTCTTTCCTATGCACTCCCTGTCCTCAAGAAGGAAGCTAACACTTCCCCTCATGCCCCATCCCTCCCTGCTGCTCAGCTAGTAACTAACTTCATCTGGAGCAAGTAAATTGTTCTCACAGAAATGTCCTACATTTACTATTTTTTGTATTTTCTTTCTCTGCCCTTTATGCCTCTTCCAGCACCACAGCCAATGGGCTTATGGAAAGCTTTTTACTGCGTCATGGTATGTCACACAATGTTGCCTCTTATGATGGAATTCACTTCACAGCAAAAGTGGCAATGGCCTAATGCCCATAGGATTCACTGGTCACCTAATGGGCCCTTCCCATTGTTACCAAACTCAGGTCTGGCTGCCTGCCCCCTTGAAAAGGAAAGAGAAAAATTCAGAAGTCAAACAGTTGGTGTTAGAAAAGCAGATGCATTCACCTGAAGGAGATGGTGGGCTGTCCTGTCTCAAAGATTTACATTTACTGAGGGGTTTTTAAAGGAAGGGCTGAGGGAATGGAGTGTGGGAGGTGAAGAGCAAGAGAGCAGGAGACGTGAGCTACGAGGGGTCCGTGTCTGTGGCTCAGGTACAAGGTCTCGCCAAGGCCTCATCTGGTTTCTGTTCTCATCTTCGCGGTTATCTCAGGACCCTGCAAGATTTTGATTTGTGCTGGTGTACTTGGCTGGTGCCCAAGGTCAGCTTCAGTCATTTGGCCTTGATCATGTCTCAAAGTACTAATTAGTTTCTCAGTCTTGATTTCCTACTTAGTGAGTGAGATAAGAAAGTCAGGGGATGGGAAGAAAGAGTGGGGAGAAAAAAACTGTCCTTTTTAAAATCCTCCCCCACTCCATAGCCCAGGCAGCTTTAGGTCCCAACATGGCTTCAGTCCTGCTCACTCCAACACTGTGATCCAGGCTCATAAATCAGTAGAATAGCCTCATAGAGGCCCACAGTGTCCACTGGGAGATAACTGCTTGCTTCTCTCTGGAAGGGATCCATTCCCTGAGCCAGCATCTCATACATGATGCTGTTTCCTTGTGTGTCTCTCTCTTTCCAAGACATAGCAGTGAGACAGTCACTGCTGAGAGTCTCCCAGCAGCCTTTCTTACCTAAAGTAGTAGATTTTAGAGGTGGGTGCATGGCCGACCAGAATCAAGACAGCATTTTCCAGGCTCCTTTGCAGCTACACATGGCCATGAGATACATATTGACCAATGAGATAAAAGCAGAAGTGACAGATGGTGGCTTTAAACAATCTGCAATGAGAACATCTTTTATGTCTTCTCCATCCCTTCCTCCATCCTAGACTGACTGCCTGAGTGCCATCTTGACTCAAGAGGCTGAAGTCATGTATACCATAGATAAAAGATAAAAGACCAGGGTCCCTAACTTCTTGGAGCACTATTTCAGCCTGGACCACTTTACCCAGACTTTTGTGTGAGAAAGAAACCTCCCAATTGTTTAAAGCTCTATTTTCTGGGGTTTTCTGTTGCTCAATGAAGCCAAATAAATCACAACCAACACAATTAGTTCAGATACCAAGGGATGGAATTGCTCAGGTTGACACCTAATATCTGCTCTCAAAGATTTATTTGGTTTCCTGTCCTGAGACTCTGAGCTCTGCTAATCTACAAGTTTTAGTGCCTTTTTGGGTTTATCTACTGCTGTGTAACAAACCACACCCAAAACTTTGTGGCTTAAAACAACAACATTTTGTTATCTTTCATGGTTCCGTGGGTCAGCTAAGCTCATCTGGGTGGTTCTTACTTGGAGTCTTTTATGAGGCTGCAGTCAGATGGCAGGTGGGGCTGGAGCCATCTGAAGCTGGGTGCTTCTCCATTCACAACTCCAGAGCCTCTGTGCTCTCCCTGTGGCCCATGCCCCCAGCAGAATAGCCTGGAGTTCTTACATGGTGGCTCAGGGCTCCAAGAGAGAGGAAGAGGAAGCTGCCAGTCTTATTACAGCCTTGCCCAGAACTGACAGGGCATCACTTCCACCACATATTGTTGGTTAAGCAGTCTCAGGACAACCCAGGTTCAGGGGAGAGGAAACACATCCCATCTCTCAACAGGGAAGTGATGAGGAATTTGCAGCCATCTTTAATCCACTGCAAAGCCCCAGGAGGAAACACTTCTACTGGGGGATACAACAATGGTTGCCCTGAACTGGAAGTTGAGACCACACTCCGGCCACAAATCAAACATCAAGAAAAGGGGAAGTTCCCTAAAGGCAATGCCCATGAGTCCCTGCTTCTATGATCCCTGGGGTTTGGGTTTCTGATCTTCCTGACACCTGACTGTTGCCACGCCTCTATGAATTTCAGAGCTGTGCAGAGTTCTTCCAAACAATTCTGCACACACACATACTTTTTCTCCCCTTGGCTTAAGATAGCAAGAGTGCACAAGCTTTAGAGACCTGCTGCACAACTTTGTACCTATACTCAACAAAAATGTATTGTACACTTAAAAAATTGTTGGAACAGTAAATCTCATGTTATGTGCTCTTACCACTGTTGCTTTGTACCCCACAGATTTGTCACCCCATTTCCCCTGGGTGATGGAGCTGCAAAGGATTACTCAAAGCCCATCTCTTCTGAGCAGTGAGAAGCCCCGAAGTGGTTAACTTCTCTGGAACCCTCCAGTGAGAGGCATCCCTTCCTTGGGAAATTAACCCTGCATTGGGGTTCTCTTCCTACATTTATTTTCCAGACCAGGAAGTTACAGGAAGAGAACATAGGTGGGGTTATAGTTTAACAATATAGGCTGGTAACTTTCAGTGAAATAAGTCAGATGACATTCCATTAGACAATTAAGGGATCCACCAACAAAAGCTTGATCTTAGCAAACATTCCTTCTCCCCCAGCAATTTTCCAGTATATTTACACATCAATCAGTAACTAGTCTGTCTTTGAGCCAGCAACCTTGCTGTGTTAGAATTCTTTATCTTACACCAGAGGCTTTATAGCCTGAGGAAAATTTCTTGTCCTTTGCAAGGTCAATATTTGAAACTGCAAGGCTTTGGAAAACCATGCCCTGTGAGGCACATTTGCTTTATAGTATATTCCACATACCACAATAAAATAAAAAAATTTTTTAAATGGCAACAAGATTGGAGTCTGCTCCTTAACTGACGCATTTGTCCCTGTCCTGCAAACACAAATGGTCTTTAACTCATGTGAAAGAAAGTGAGCCAAAATGCCGGGTACTGATCAAGCTTTATTAAAGGAAAAGAATCTGCTGGGTTGCACTTAAAATGGACGGCAGCAACCAGATTGGGGTGGGAGGGCTTATATAGGTTGTAAGGAAGGTTGATGTAATCAGGAAGGGGCTTGGTGCTGGTGTGGAGGAGTTTCAATTTCTCAGAAACCATGAGGTTTCTCATAAGGGAGAGGCTGGCAGCCATTTTGTGCTGAGTGTGTGTAAAATGGCGCCAGTCACATCCAAGATCCATCATTCCTGCCTTTTAAGTATAGGGAGAAGGGAAAAGGGGTGAAGGTCTCATTCTTCTGAAGCTACTTCCTGCTGGAGATGGACAAAGATGTGAAAAAAATAAAACAATCAGGTGGTGGGGTATTGGTTTCACGTGGGGAGGCTGTATTCTTCTGGGGAAGGGTCTACAGTTCTCAGGGGCTGATATCCTACTCCCAGGAACAATTCAGCAACCTTTTGGTTGGTGAAAGCCTGCATACATTCTAGTAAGAAATTAGAGAAACACCAAAAGAGGCAGGGACCAAGAAGAAGGATAAGTCCCATCATGGTCAGGGGTCTGTCCTGAGGTCCCCCCCCCCATTGCTATAGCCTAGGTGAGTGGTTTGGGTGAAGCAGAAATGTTTTGTTGGGGGGGCACTGGATTCTAGCAGAATCCCCTTTGGAAAGAGCTATCCAGTAGTTTTTACCCCCATTAGAACATGATCTGGCAGTTGTCTGGTCACAGCATGTTGTGGGAACGTATGTCAGGGATGTGAATGTGTCCTGTAGGGTTCCCCCAAAGATTCTGGGTGGCAGACCTGAGGGGTTGGAAAGTGTCCTTCCACCCACCAAGACCTTGGTTATACATTGTGAACAGGATGTGGCATATGTCTCTGTTAGGAAAAGAAGCAAGAGGAAGAGAAAAGGCAAGTGTTCAGGGCCTGAGAGGTTGAGAGGGTGCATAGTAGGAAAAAGGAGTAGAGGGTAACCTCATCGGGGGTGTAATCGCAGAGGGCACCCTGCCAGGCTAATTCAGTTACCCTCTCAAGGATGTCATCAACACTGGAGGTGGCGGGTCAGGACCAGTCTTGGAGCAGCTCCTGTGTGAAGGACATGGAGCAGGCCTGCAGGAGTGAGAGGGTAATCACCGGGGGAAAGATCATCCTTCTTCTGGGATTGGGGGAAGAGTGGAGGTCCTGGAGATGTTCAATTTTGTGAGTCCTAAAATGGGCGAAGCGTAAGGAGGTGTTGGGTTGGGGGTTGAGCAGAGGGACCACTCTGGCTTGGTGTTAACAGATTCTTTGGGTAAAGTCTCAGGTGCTAGTTTTACCAAGGATTAGTGATACCAAGGGGCCTTTCCTAGTACCTTTACTGCCATGGGGGTGGTGAGGAGTACTGTATAAGGCCCTTCCCAGCATGGTGAGAGGGGCTTTGGGATTCAGGTTTTCATATACACTTGCTGTCCCAGGCTCAGTTTAAAATCTGAGGGGGTGGTTGGGGAAAAGATGAGATAGTAGAAGGTTGGCTGTTCCTGAAGAAGATCCCTGATGAGCGAAAGAGTAGGGAGATACTGGCCTAAAGGTGATGAGCTGTAAGGGAGAGGTGTGAGAGTGAAGGGCCTGCCATGCATAAGTTCGAAGGGGCTGAGGCCAGTGGGTTTGCAGGGGCGTTGGCTGTTCCTGAAGAAGATCCCTGATGAGCGAAAGAGTAGGGAGATACTGGCCTAAAGGCGATGAGCTGTAAGGGAGAGGTGTGAGAGTGAAGGACCTGCCATGCATAAGTTCGAAGGGGCTGAGGTCAGTGGGTTTGCAGGGGCAGCTCGCAAGTGAGTGAGTGCTAGAGGGAGAAGTTGGGTCCAAGGGAGGTGACGTTCCATGGGCAGCTTGGTGAGGTGTGTTTTTATGAGGTGATTGGCTTTTTCTACTTTGCGTGATGACTGAGGCTGATATAGTATATGTACGTCCCATTTGATATGTGATGCCTGTGCTGTGAGTTGTGTAATCTGGGAAATGAATGTCGGGCCATTATCAGACTGGAGGCTGGTGGGCAAGCCAAAACAAGGGATGATTTCTGAGGTGAGAGCATGTGTTACTGCTGTAGTATCCTCTGAAGTGCAGGGAAAAGCCTCAACCCAACCTGAAAAGGTATCTATGTAGGGAAAAAGATAGCATGTCCTTTTGTGGGGTGGCATGTGAGTATAAGGCCAATTTGCCAATCCTGGCCAGGAGTGTGTCCTCTGGCCTGGTGGGTGGGAAAGGACCGATCTTGGAGGCCACCTTGATTGGAACAATGAGTACACAAAGGACAATTTTGAGTGATTTGTTTAAGTAACTTGGCCATGGGGGGAGAGTAATATAAGGGCTGAAGAAGGTGTAGTACGGGTTCATAGCCTATATGAACTTAATTATGCTAATCTAAAAGAATTTGCTCAGCTTGTGTGGTAGGAAGGACATAGCAACCGGAGAGAGTATACCAGTTGTCCTTTCTCTGTGTCCCCAACTGTTGGAGGTGTTGTATTTCTTGAGGTGTGTATTGGGGTAAGGGCATAGTGGCCATGAAAAGGACCTGAGTAGGAGAGGAAGAGTGGGGGCCTGGTGATTGAGCAGCTTGTTTTGCTGTTAGATCCGCCAGTTTGTTTCTCTGGGCTGTGGGGTCATTGGAGGTTTGGTGTCCTCTGCAGTGTATAACCCCAACCTCCTTTGGGAGTTGTGCAGCCTCAAGAAGTATCTTGATAAGATGCCCATTTTTTAATGGGCCCTCCCTGAGTGGTCATGTATCCTCTCTCCTTCCATATGGCTGCACAGGAGTGTAGGATGTGGTTGAGCATACTTAGAGTCAGTGTAGTGAGAGCGTGGGTGAAGGCAATGAGTCCTGCCTGTTGGGAAGCAGTATTAGGGGAGAGGGGGGCAGCCTCAATAGCTTGTGTTAGATTTACTATGGCATAACCCACCCGGGGGGTGGGCATGGAGGTGGCACTACCATCTATATGTTGGGGCTGCATAATGGGATGCATATCTCCCACCTCTTGTCCATCTATATGTTGGGGCTGCATAATGGGATGCATATCTCCCACCTCTTGTCCCAAAACCCCGACCACCAATCCCTGGGTTTTAGTGACATATAGGATAAAAGGATGAGATAGGGTGGGAGGGATAGAGCTGGGACTGTGAGGAGAGTGGCTTTTAACCCCTGGAAGGGAGAATGAATGGGTTTTGTGAGATCTAAGGGAATGGGACGATCCCCTTTGGCTGCCTCATAAAGTGGTTTTGCTAGTATGCCAAAGTTAGGAATCCATAGGCAAAGATACCCTGCAAGCCCCAAGAAAGGATTTCACCCTTTGTGGTAGGAGTAGGGCATTCAGAAATTAAACTCTTGCAATCCACCATTATTTCTCTGGTGTTGGACATGAGGTGGATTCCCAAATAGGTGACTAAAGGAGAAGAAATTTGGGCCTTGCTGGGGGACACTCAATATCATCTGGAGGCCAGAAAATTAAGGAGAGCAACAGTGTGGGCCTGTGAATCCTCATAGGAGGGGCTACAAAGGAGGAAGTCATCCACATATTGTATTAAAGTGCTAGAGGTTGGAGGAAGTTCAGATAAGTCTTGAACTAAGGCCTGGCCAAAGAAGTGGGGGCTACCCTGAAGCCCCTGAGGTGGTACTGTCCAGGTGAGTTGTTGGGAACAACACGTATCAGGATCAGTCCAAGTGAAGGCAAACAGGTTTTGACAGTAACCTGGCTGTTTGCAGTGAGGACAGGGCCTGAAAGGGGCCTGGGGTTAGGATGGGCTTGTACCCAGTGGCCCGGTTGACTGCATTTGAAGCAGTTCCCAAGAGGCTTGTCCCTAGATGCAGCTGGCTTTGGAGTGTGTGATCCCCAGATAGCATTAGCCAGGAGCTGATATTTGGCCTGATCTCTTTTGTATCGATCCTTCTTCTCCTCCTCCTCTCTATTGTTAAAGACCTTGAAAGGAGCATTGAGGAGGTCTCACTGGGTCGTATTTGGACCATCCTCAAGTTTTTTTTAGTTTTTTTCAAATATCAGGAGCTGATTGGTTAATGAAATTAGGAGAATTTGAGACATAGGACAGTTTTGACAGAGAGAAGAACTTGATCAGAGATAGAAGAAGGCTTGAACATAAGGAATCTCTCTGGCTTTGCCACTTCAGTGACAAAAGTTGTCTAGGTCTCTGAGAGTATCCAAATCGAAAGTGCCATTTTCTGGCCATCAGGATCCATTGTCTAGTTTGTATTTAGGCTGAACCTGATTGCAGTAGAAAATGAGGTATTTGCGCTTGATATCCCCCTGGAGGCCAAGAGGTTGGCCAAGAGACAGCCCAGAGGTGTAGAGTGTGGAGAAAATGAGGTGTTTAGGTTTAATGTCTCCCTGGAGGCCAAGGCATTGTAAATTGGCCAGGAGAAAGCTCAGAGGCATAGAACGTGGAGGTTTGGATTGTGAGGATCCCATTTAGAGGGTTAGAAAGGAGGTGATCAGTCCCAGTAGACAAAGGGTAACACCAAGGAGCATCCTCATTGGTGTGCACCTTCTTTTCGAGAGAGGAGCCACCAATTGGCTAGAGAAGCATCCTTCAAGAGCTGGGAGGCATGAGAGGGGTTCCCTTGGCCAGGCACCTGGGCTTCATAGCAAGTAGACAATAGTCATAGAGAGTAGGCAGGGGAACCCATAGAAGCAGGACAGACCCACTGACACCCCGAATTGAGGCCAATGTTGGATGTATTAGTCTGAAACAGCAGAAGGTGAGATTCCCAGAGGTACCTGGTTCAGCAGGTCCAGGAAGGGTGGCCAGGGGGCCAATCAACCCAACAGAGGTGATTGTCCAAAGGTCCCAGCCAGGACCCTTCCCAGGTTTTGGCACCAGAATGAAAGAAAGTGAGCCAAAACACCTGGTACTGATCAAGCTTTATTAAAGGAAAAGAATCTGCCAGGCTGCACTCAAAATGGAGAGCAGCAGCTGGTATCAGGGCGGGAGGGCTTATATAGGTTTTAAGGAAGGCTGATGTAATCAGGGAGAGGTTTGGTGCTGGTGTGGAGGAGTTTCTATCTCTCAGACACCAGGAGGTTTCTCATAAGGGAAAGGCTGGTGGCCATTTTGTGCCGAGTAAGTGTGAAATGGCACCAGTCACATCCAAGATGGTACTGGTCATGTCCAAGATGGTGCCAGTCACGTCTAAGATCCATCATCATGTAACTCCACCATAGGTGCCCAAGGCAAACCAGACGCGTGACTGTTGTCTGTACAGACTACAGTAATTTTTGTAATCGTAGTGAAGGCCCTGAGAGGTCAAGGAGATTTTCAATGACATTCACCAGATTCCCTCATTACACATTTGTTTCCTGAGTTCCCACTGGATGCCAGACCCTGTGCTCGGCACCAGACAGATAACCATGAAGCAGGTCCAGTCCCTGATTTCAAGGAACTCCAACCCACTTTGTACCATGTTATAACAAATTAGGTTTGGGATTATTATGTCCCAGTCCCCTCCACCACTTCCTCCCATATTAATCTAAAATAGCTGCAAATGCTTTTACTTTTTTAAGATTAAAACTTTTTCATCATTTTCTTTTTTCTGACTTTTTCCCCATCTTTCAAACAATGGAACACCTGCCTGTTACATCACCATGAATGCTCCTAATGTAGGACCCTGTGATCAGTGTGTCAAAATTTGGAGCACTTTCCAGTTCTTAGTTGAAGTGGCTGGAGATCTAACACCCAATTAAGTCACTTGGTTGTTGTTTTTTTGGGTTTTTTTCTTCTTCTTAGAAATAGTGCCCTAAATGAATTACAGCTTCAAAGAGCTTCTCTAATCAGCTTCTTCAGTTTAGGCATTTGGTTCTGGGCTGGCTGGATCTCTGCTACCTTTGCCCAGTTATTATTTGAAGTGTAGGAGGAGTCCTTGGTAAGTAACATTAACCTAAGACTCTCCCAAGTTATCCTGAGGATAGAAAAAAAGTTCAAAAGAAAAAAAAAATCCAGTATCCTGCTTTCCTCCCAACGACATTTTCCATCGAATGAAAGTCATTATGCTGATGATAATACTTTTGTATCATTATAAGGCTCTAGAGCTTTGCAGAGCATTTGCACATCTAGCTCTTGATTGCCCTTCTTAACACTGTGACCTAAAGGAAAGAGGACAGGCATGGAGGTCAGGGAGAGCTGGATGGAATTCCTGCTCTGCTACTCATTGGCTCTGGACTGCCACTGATCACATGCTAAAGGAGGAGTATAGCAGTACTATACTCTGGATTTCAGAGTTAGGAATGTGATTGCCCTGCTCATGGTAGGTTTTCATGAAGCCTATTGAGGGATACTGTGAAGTTTGTAGGGGGAGATTATGAGCCCTGATTTACATGTAAAGATAATGAAATTCATAAGAGTGGGTACAGGACTCATCCAAGGTCACAGAGGCTGGACAATGGTCTTCAGAATCTAAATCCATTGCTTTTTCTACCATCTTAACCCACTGAATAACAGGATTTTTTGAGATTTTAATAATAACAGCACTGTTGGTAAAGGTAGCTTTTGTCTATTGAGCATTTAATATGTACCAGACACTACACTAAGCACTTCATATGAATGAACCCACTTAACTTTATGAGGCGGGTATGATTATCCCATTTTATAGATGGAAACATCTGGGTTTCAACAAGGTGAAGTCATCTGCCCAAAGACACACACAAGGGCAGAATCTGCTTGGGTCTTAAAGGAAACCTTGGTTCTTCCTGACTTCAAAACCCATGCTCTTATCCCCCACATTACAACTTCCTCAATAAATAAAATATCCTTGGAATGTGTTGCTAATTGTGTAGATTCAAATTGTGTAGATGTGTATCATCCCAGCTGGCCAGTTGGCTCAGATAGCTACAGTATTCAGATCCCCGGACTGGCCAGCTACCAAAAAAAGAAAAGAAAAAAAGCTACCATTCAGATGTCTTAATCTTATTAGGCAAGCTCTAAGTGCAGTCAGCTAAAAATTTAGCTGGCTTTCAGATCATCTACATGTCTTGGTAAGGTTCTTTCTGTAATATAAGGACTGGTTGGCCTGTCAATTTAGCTACTTTTCTGGGAATTTGGAATCAAAAGCCCTGAGCTTGATCAGGATCTCCCAAATAATGTGAAGAGGCAAGCCATTTCCTCTCTCTGAGCCTTCTTTTTTTTTCCTCTATAAAATAAAGGTAAAAGATGAGCCTGGAATATCTTGTGCCAGAAAGTGAAAGAAGCGCTCAGAGCTATTGGAGACACATCAAAGTACATACACAGTGCTAGCTCAGAGCAGATCCCACCAGTCAAGTTTGAGACAATTTGAACATCAAAGTGAATAATGACCATAAAGGATTGCTACACATTGAATAAAAAACCAACCCTTGAGGGCATAGTGGTGCTCTAACAAAACAGGAAAGGAAAAAAGAGAAAAAAAGAAAAAGTATAAAAGAAATTAGAAAAACACCATTTTGCACCCATCGTAGTAATAACTGATTCAGGTAAGATCGTCAATAGATGATAAAACTACTGGGTAAGTGTTGTTGGGGAACAGAATATTTACATAGCATCTCAAAGTATCTCCCTGGAAATTACTTATTAATTACAAAGAGAAAAGGGTGTCTTTACAATGGAGACATCTGGTGGACACCACTTTAACCAGTTGATCAAACTCAGCATCCCCAATCATGGGACAAACTGACAACAAGGGCCTTCTGATGTGATGCACTAAAAAGTCACAGCATCACCTGAATAGCATTTTTGCCAAAAAATGTATAATCTGATAATGAGATGACATTAGAAAGACCCAAATTGTGGGACATTTATAAAACAACTGGCCTAGACCCTTCAAAATGTTGTCATGTAAGACCAAAAAAAAAAAAAAAAAACCAAAATGTAGGGGAAATTGTTCCAAGTTAATGGAGACTAAAGAGAGAGAACAATTAACTGTTCTCTGTACTGTCTGATAAAAATTCAAAAGCTATAAAGGACATAATCAGGCCAATGGGAGAAATTTAACCATGGACTGTTTTTAGATATGATTGTATCTTACTTATGTTTGTTGATTGTGACAATGACATTGTGATTATATAGAAAAATGTCCTTGTTCTTAGGAGATATGTGCTAAGGATTTTAGGCATGAAGAGTCATGTTATCAGCAAATTTCTGCAGAGAAAAAAAAATGTGTGTGTGTGTGTGTTGACATAAAGCAATGGTGGCAAAATTAGTGAATCTGGAGGAAGGGTGCATGGATGTTTGTTGTACTGTTCTTTCAACTTATCTGTTTATCTGAATTTCTTCAAAATAACGAGCCAAGGAGAAAATTGAGGCAAAATAATGCCAATCTCCAAAAAGCAATTCAATGAGATAACACAGGTAATGTGTCTGACAGACAGCACATGCTCAATAATACATAGCTAGTATTGAGGCACAATAGTTACCTAAGATCAAATGAGTAAATTTTTGCAAAGCATCATTTATTATTCATTCGATAAACATACACTCAGCAGGACTTCATATGCGCAGGGTCTGTGTTAGGAGCTGGGGACAGAGGAAGGAGCAAGACGCATTCCCTTCTCATGGAGAGCTCCTAAAACAGTAGAAGAAGACATACAAGCAGGTGGGATCACAACACGGGATAAATGCCAGAGAGGAAAAAGTGAGACTTGGCAAAGGGTGACTGCATCAGAGTTCAGATCAAGAACATGGGGCCAGTTGTCCACTTCCTGGCTGCAGTGGTGCAGTAGCCTGCAGGTTGCACCTGAATTTCTGGGTGCACTAACCAACCCCCAGATGGACCTGATCACCTCAGCAGTACTGAGTTCCTGGCCCTAGAAAGTCCAAGCTGAATCTGGGATGAACCCCACTGAGCATGCTGGAGCTGGAATTTCTGAACTGGGAATGCTGGGTCTAATTGGCAACTGCCCTGCCCAGGCTCCAGCCACAGTGGCCTTCCTTCGGTTTCTCCAGATATTAAAGATAGGGGTAAAATCAGTGTTTTTCCTACTCTCACACACTACTCAGCACAACACTTCTGACACCGCTGTGTGGGGGTTGTTTCCCCACACACCAAGCACTTCTCCAGAGGACACCAGCTGGGTGTCCTGTTTCAATTCAATTCCGACTCTATCTACCCAGAGACAGTGTCAGAGCCCACAGGTTAGGGTTCAGTCCCACAAGACTGTCCCCTCTTCAGACACCATTTGCAAGTAGTAGGTTGTCACCTGTGCTTCTGACCAACTAGCTATAAATCAGGGCTTCCACTATACACTCCTTGGATTCAATTAATTTGCTAGAATGGCTTGTAGAACTCAGGGAAACACTTTACTTACATTTGTCATTTTATGAATAAGGGATATAATAAAGGATACAGATGAACAGCCAGATGAAGAGATACATAGGGTGGGGTCTGGAAGGGTCCTGAGCACAGGAGCTTCTGTCCACTGGAGTTGGGGTATGTGACCCTCTTGGCATTCGGACGTGTCTGCTAACCCAGAAGCTCTCTGAATCCCACAGTCCAGGGGTTTTGATGGAGGTTTTGTCACATAGGCATGATTGATTATTAACTCCATTTCCAGCCCCTCTACCCTCTTGGGAGAATGGAGAGCGGGGCTGAAAGTTCCAAGAATACAATCATGGCTTCCTAGGGACAAGTCCCCATCCAGAGCCCGCCAAGAGTCACCTCATTAGAACAAAAGATGCCTCTATCACCTAGAAAATCCAAAGGGCTTCTCTTAGCACCCCTATCACTCAAGAAATTATAAGCATTAGGAGCTCGGTGCCAGGGACTGTGGGCAGAGGCCAATATAATCTTTTATTATTTTTCTTTTCTTTTTTTCTTAGTGTCTTGGTTACTTTTTTTTTTATTCTTATGTTTATTTTCTTTTGAAAATTTTTTAAGTTTAGTAAGACATCTGGGAGGTCACACTTTATCACCGCTGATGAATTGAAGCTTCCTGGGTCTCAGGCCCCTCTCCCATCCCTGTATCTGACCCCTCCCAATATACATATTTCTTATTATTTCACCTAAGCAAACCCTGGGCCATCCCGCTCAGGCCTTGCCAGGGCTTCACCTGGACTGCTCCATCCAATGCTAATCCCACCCATCCTTCAGATCCCTTCTTCAGAGGACTTTCCTGATCATCCCCTACTCCTCCATCCCCCACAACTCAGTTAAGGTGCCTGCTACACTTTGGATTTCTTTTCCTCATAGCTCTCCTTCAATTGTAAAATGATTAATTGTTGTAGAATTATCTGTCCCGTATCTGCTACCTTAGTGAGACCGTAAGCTCCAGGAGAAAAGAGACCACCTCTCTCATATTCACTCTAGTCTCCCCAGCACCTGCACGTTGCCCAGCACACATAGACACCCAATGAACATTGTTGGCTGAACGACTTGGAGAGTCTGGGCATCTCTGTGAGCTTCCAGAGAAGGCAATGGGAAGGAAACATTTTTTTTCATTATTGTACTAGTTCATTTTCTGTTGCTCATAACAGAATATCTAAAACTGGGTAATTTATAAAGAAACAGAATTATTTCTTACAGTTTTGGAGGCTGGAAAGTCCAAGGTCCAGGGGTCACATCTGATGAGGGCCTTCTTGGTGGGAACACTCTGCAGAGTCCCAAGGCAGCACAAGACATTACATGGTAAGGAGGGGAGAGAGTGTTTCCACATGCTTTCTCCTTCTCCTTATAAAGTCTCCAGTCTACCCTCTGATAACCCATTACACCATTAATCCATTAATCCATGAGTAAATTAATACATTCATATGGGCATGGTCCTCACGGTCCAATCATCTCTTAAAGACTCCGCTTTTTAAATACCATATTGGGGATTAAGTTCCAACATGAGCTTTGAAGGAGACAAACATTCAAACCGTGGCATGTGTCTAATAAGTGCCAGGCTGTGTGCTGAGCAGTCCACACCTATCATCTTATTATTCTTCAGAGACATTCCGAGATGCAGGTCTCATTAGCTCCCTTTTACAGGTGAGGACAGAGGGACAGTACACATTTTGCCAAGGGAAAGACAAATGCCAGCTGAGCCCAGACGGTTTTTTTTTTTTTGTGTGTGCGTGTGTGTGTGTATGTGTTTGTGGGTAAATTAATTTGTTTATTATTATTATTTTTTTTCTTTTAGCTCCCACCAATAAGTGAGAACATGTGGTATTTTGGATTTCTTTTCCTCATAGCTCTCCTTCAATTGTAAAATGATTAATTGTTGTAGAATTATCTGTCCCGTATCTGCTACCTTCGTGAGACCGTAAGCTCCAGGAGAAAAGAGACCACCTCTCTCATATTCACTCTAGTCTCCCCAGCACCTGCACGTTGCCCAGCACACATAGACACCCAATGAACATTGTTGGCTGAACGACTTGGAGAGTCTGGGCATCTCTGTGAGCTTCCAGAGAAGGCAATGGGAAGGAAACATTTTTTTTCATTATTGTACTAGTTCATTTTCTGTTGCTCATAACAGAATATCTAAAACTGGGTAATTTATAAAGAAACAGAATTATTTCTTACAGTTTTGGAGGCTGGAAAGTCCAAGGTCCAGGGGTCACATCTGATGAGGGCCTTCTTGGTGGGAACACTCTGCAGAGTCCCAAGGCAGCACAAGACATTACATGGTAAGGAGGGGAGAGAGTGTTTCCACATGCTTTCTCCTTCTCCTTATAAAGTCTCCAGTCTACCCTCTGATAACCCATTACACCATTAATCCATTAATCCATGAGTAAATTAATACATTCATATGGGCATGGTCCTCACGGTCCAATCATCTCTTAAAGACTCCGCTTTTTAAATACCATATTGGGGATTAAGTTCCAACATGAGCTTTGAAGGAGACAAACATTCAAACCGTGGCATGTGTCTAATAAGTGCCAGGCTGTGTGCTGAGCAGTCCACACCTATCATCTTATTATTCTTCAGAGACATTCCGAGATGCAGGTCTCATTAGCTCCCTTTTACAGGTGAGGACAGAGGGACAGTACACATTTTGCCAAGGGAAAGACAAATGCCAGCTGAGCCCAGATTCAAATCCAGGGTGGATGGTTTTAAAGCCCAGGCTCTTTTCCACTTTGAAGGAGAAGTGATTGCTGGACATCCCCACATCGCCTTCTCACCTGAACTTGTGTCTGATGCTTTTCCACACAGATTCTGGCAGCATAACTGGAAATCATAAAGATCATAATGACGTGCACAACAACTGTGCCTGCACTGGTAAAAAGTGCCTTTGAACAACCTATGTTCACAGACATCATCTTCTCTAATCCTATAATTGGGCTAACAGTTGGCGGATGCATAAATGATTTCTATGTGCTTTTGTGTTCAAAAGAGTGGGATCTTGGGTAAATTCTCCTTTTGTCTTTCAAACCCATTTGTAGTGGCTTTTTTTGGTTTTGATTTTGGCCATGTAGATATTTTAAAGTATCTAGTAGTTTAATTTGTTAAACCTTTCCTTTATGATTTGTTTTATAAATCACAGAAGTTATAGAACAAACTTACTTTTCTTATTTATTTATTGACTTACTGTTATGGATTGAATTGTGTCACCCCAAAATTTGATGTGTTGGAGTCCTGGTCCCCACTGTGACAGTGTTAAGAGACTGGGAAATCCTATTGTGCTGGTTGAAAGGTTGGGCTTTGGAGAGGTGATTGGATTGTTACGATTGCACTCCGAATGGATTGATCCAGTTCTTGGAATAATGGGAGTAATTCTGGTGGTTTTAAAAAGAGTGAATGAGTAGATTAATCTTGCTCTCTGCTTGAGCCATCTTGCAATGTGATACCAATGTGTCACTGAAGCCACCACCAAGGAAGACCCTCACCACTTGCATTTCCTGGTCTTCGGACTTCCTGGCCTCTGAAATTATAAGCAATAAATTTTGTTTTCTTGAAAATTACCCAGTTTCAGGTATTTATGTTATAAGCAACAGAAACAGACTAATACACTTACTTACTTTGCAATTAAGTGTTTGGTCCACTGGTGATGAGGTAGAAATTTAGTTTTTTTTTATTTTTAAAAAAGTTTTTAAAATTTTTTCTTCTTTATTTTTCGATTTTTTTCTTTTCTTTTTATTTATTTATTAATGTAAGTTTTTATGCTTTTTGTTTTTTTTTTCAAATGGCCTAGTTAATTATATCATCTCCACTGACTGACTAATCTAAAGGAGAGTTTACTGCTGATGGGTCCCCAAACACTCTCGCTGGTATTCAGCCTAAAAGCAACACTGGTAGCAGAGAGACACAGAGAAAAGGCTCTATCTATGCCGGAAAGAAGCTGGAAACCCCTGGGGAGACTCTCAGTTCTGTCCCTAACTCACAGGATGACCCTGGATAGGCCCCTTCCCCTCTTTGCACCTTACTTTGAATTTACAGCTCTACCACTCAGGGAGAGGAGGAGGAAGAAAACAATCTCTAGCACTGAAACTTACCCTTCCAAAAGAGTCCTGAGGATTTCTTGTGCTAAAAAGAAACATACATTAAAGTAACACCAAGATACCTTTTTTTCACCTATCAGACTGGCAAATATTGGAAAAATTTATATTACTCATTGTTGGCAAAGATGTAGGGAAACTCTAAAAAAAAAACTCTCTAAAGTGAGCTGCTGGGGGAAGTGTAACCTGATTTTGCTTTTTGGAGGGCAATTTGGTCACATCTACCAAATATAAAATGCACATATTCTTGGACCTAGCAATTAAGCTTCGAGGAATTCTGAAAAGGAAATGATATAAAGATATTTACTGAAGCATTGCTCGCCCTAGAGAAAAACTGTAAATGACCCAAATGTCCATCAATTGCAAGCTGGATAAATAAACAATAATATAATGTAGCAGTTAGGGTTTGAATTCTGGCTTCCCCACTTCCTATGTGACATTGGGCAAACTATGTAACCTCTCAGCACCTGAGTTTTCTCCTAGGTTAAAAACTGAATAAACAATAGGATCTCCTTCACAGGCTTGCTGTGAGGATTAAGTGAGATACGACTCATATAAAGGACATACAACAGTGCCTGGCACATAGTACTCACCCTCGGAATAATACCTATTATAACTATGATAACTGTTCAGGTAAAAAATTGTGAAAATTTATTGGTGTCCTTTCAGTAGAATGCTGGGTATTGTCTAGACTCTTTGAGGGCCACCTGATTTGATTCTACAGAGGTCCTCATTTTTCCCTGTCTTTGACTAGGCTATTTCAAAACTGTACGAGTTGTAAAAAAAGTGATAGTAATATAAATTATTCCTGCCCAGAGAAATGCAAATTGATTTTGTCCCATAAATGTACAATTTAAGAGAAAATTCCAAACACCACATTTTACTGTCCTAGAGATAATAGCCGATTTTGCATCTATTATCAAATTTATTTCTGCATTCCTGATTGCCTATATGTATATATATGTTTGTTAATCAGATTCTTCTTTGAACTGGTTTTAATATATTACTGATTCCTTCATTAATTACTGAGTTGAATAAAATCTTTAACAAGTGCCTGTAGGGGCTGAAGGAAGACTTCCCCTTCAACTCCGTGAAGGTTAATTGAAAAATCAACAGTCAAGATTCAATTAATATGAAGACAAGACGTACCAAATGTTATTTGAATGTGCTGGTGAGGGGAATGCACAGGAGAATAGCAAGAGAGTGGTTCCCCCATAACCCAGTGGGGTACAGATGCTTATATACCCATCTTCACAGGGGAAAGAGAGATGGGGTATGGGAGTAAGTGGTTTTTAAAGGGCTCAATGGGCCTGGAGAACGCACAATGGCCGAGACAAAGTCTACTTGGCCTGCAGAGTAGACAATGACTGGTAAGTGATTCTTTTCAAAATACTGAATGGGACCCAAATAGAAGACAATGGTCTGCGACAAAAGTTAGTCCAGGTGTGTTGACAGACTCCAGTCTTTCTTCCTGGGATGGGAGTTAAGCTAAGGAAAACTCAGGGAAAGGACCAGAGGTACTAATTGTTTTAGTCTTTGGCAGATCCAGACTTAGGCAGATGAGAGAACAGCTTTCATCCTGTGCTTTGGAGAGAGACAGAGAGAGGGTTGAAAGGCAGGGGTGGGGGTGTCAGGGAGAAGTGGGGCTGCTTCTTTATTCCAGCATGCCGAAGCACTGTATTTTGGGGTAATGGCCTCTGAGCCCCAACATGTTCATTTTATACTTGTATGAGAGTCACAAACTTACCTTTTAAAAAATTATAACAGTATGAGTCTATCTTCATTATAAAGATGGATGCCTTTAAATATCTTAGAGAAAGCAAGAAAGGATGGACCCAAAAATGTGAAGGATCTCTCAGGTGAGGGTAGGTGCGTAATATTCCAGTTGACTTTTTCTCTCTGCTTTATACATTTCACATTGTCCAAACATTTTACACCGGGCATCTGTTTTATGGTAACATTAAAAAAAAAACAAACCAAAAACCCAAAACTGGTTTTTCTATAAAACAGGAGGTTTTCCTGCTGGAACCTGTTCTTTGGGAGGTGCTGAGGGGTCGAATGTGAGCAGCTTCCTCGCCCTGTAGAGCTTGGTTATTTACGTGACCAAGTGGGAAAGGCCACAGCTTCATTCCCCTCACACCTGCTCTTCCTCACATAGAGCACTCAGGATAAAAGTGGCAAAAGAGGCAAAGTATCGAAGTCCTTTTAGTGGCCCAGCTGGGGGTGGTCAAGTCTGAGAGTGGGGCCCCAGCTCTGGCTCTTTCAGCTTCTTTGATCATGAGCTGGTCAGTTAAGTCAGACTCAGGCCGAAGCCCTTAGAGATCCCTTCTACCAGGGGGGGAACTGAAACCTGAAGAGAGGCGTGAACCCACAGAGGGCACACAGCAAACTGAGGTCACTCTAGCACTAGAGTCCTGTTGCCCAGAGTCCTGGCCCAGTGCGTGAAGGGGCTGATCGTGAAGGGCCTTGAATTCCACACTGAGAGAAACATGGCATGTTTGCACACGCGAGAGCCAGCAGTTCTGCACTTTAGGAAGAGATTTTGCTCAGAGTAGGCAGCAGCAATCCCCTCCCCTTCAGGGGTCTGGGCTGAGAAGGGGGACTGCTTTTATGACCAGGCCTTTAACAAACTGCCCTGACAAAGCAGCCTGCCATTTAATTGCATTCAAAGGGAAAACTGGCTGCTCTTATTTTATTTGGGGAAAAGCACGGTCAGAGGACTTTTGTTATACAAAGGAATGGAAATCTCCCTTGAAATGGAGAAGCTTAGGAAAATACAGCAATGAGTTTACGTTGTTAACCAACTTTTCTTGGGGCTGGAGCTTGGCTGAGCTGAGGGGCCTCTCTTTGGGTCCCTGCCAGAAACTGAGAAGAGAGGCGGTCCCCGGGCACTGGACAGGCCACGAGTTCCGCCTTAAGTAACTCTATTATCTGCAGTGTTTCCCAGCCTTGAAGCCCCAAATCTCACAATTTTTGCCATTTTAATAAACCACACTATTGTTTACTAAGTATTTTTCTGTGCATTTACTCACTTTTAATAACTTAGATATAATTGTAAAGAATATTCATATCACTATGTCAATGGGAAGTCAACATCATTTTCATAAAAATAAATATAAGAAAGACAAACGATGTGATTAAATTCTAGACAGATATTGCTGCCTGCTCTTTCTTTAATTAGACAGGGAGATTGGCAAGGTGTTAGAGAACTTTTAAGGTATGCTAGAAACAACCTGAACCTTTCCTTGATTTAATCAGAAGGAATGGAAGATAATTGAAAATGGAATAACTATGTCACTAGGTGGTTCTTTTACTCAATGCATTTATGTAAAACAGCTAAAATTAGCTGTGGTTTCACCACTGATAAGAGCCGAACTGGAAAGTACTTTGGACAGGGCCCTGCTCTCCCACCCATTGGCTGAGTGACCTTGGGAAAGGTCCTCAACCTCTCTGAGCCTCTCTGATTCCTCACCTGCAAAACGGACGTGTGAACAGAAGCTACCTCCTCAGCTTTTGGGGGATGCAGTGATACTAGGCATGTGAAGCCTTTCACCTAAGCTGTGTTCTCTGAGAGGCGGGCATGGTAAGGGAGATGACCATGCTCTCAGAAAGGCTTTGGAAAAAAATCCCTTCTGGTATTAGATGTGCTTTGGGCAACTGAGTGAGGATTCTGGGTCTTTGCTTGAGTAAAGAGGAGCAGAGAGAGCAGCAACAAAGACCGGCAGAACTGCCTGGTCAAGACGAGCCTACTCCCACCAGGTGGATTTGTGGAAAATGGAAGCATTCCCTGGGATTCTCAGAAACATCAACAAAGTGAGACTGAATAAAGATCTTGGACTTCTGTGGTCAGGCAGGATGGACACTTGGATGATCCTGGTTGAAAATTAAAGCAAAGAGTAACCTCTAAAAAACAGATAATTTGAGGACCTAGAAGATGAGTTTTATAATTATTTTCCTCCGTTTTACATACAAAGAAAACAGACTGTACAACATTGGGAGACTGCCGTATAGTTCATAGCAGATCTATGCTCCACGACTTCACTCTCTTCAGTAGCTCCACAAATGTTCTCAGCAGGCTTAGTCGTAGCTAAACTCTGGGTCAGGACAGGGGGTAGGTTGGACACATACATAAAAAGAATGAGTAAGATGAGGATTTGCAAAACAAAATGGATAATATGATCGTATTTATGTAAAGGAAAAGAAACACCAAAGCTACATTTTTTTGTAGGTATGCCCGTACATGCAAAGGCTTAGAAACAGAGCTGCCAGCAATGGTAACAGTTGGGTGGGGTGGGGCAGAGAACGGACTTTAGCTTTACCTGTTCTGTTTGAGGTTATGTTAAATAAAAATTACTGGAGTCCATTGTTTTGGACTAAGGTCCTGCACTAGGTCCCAATGGACTAGACAAAAAAATCAAAATAGTCGCCCCTGAGTTCCACGTCACTTAGGTTGTGGTCTGACCTTCCTAGAAGTCGGGAGAAAGAGAACCAATGTCCCAAACAGGACAGTTTAAATCTTCAATAGTTATGATAATAAAGTTCCCTCTGCTTAATCCTTACACAAAAGATTTTGAAGTAATTTGATGTTAACTAGTTATTTTTCTATTGTTCTGTCTCCCTGTCCCCACCTTACAAGGGAAGTAACTTTGAAATGACCAATCTGCATTTTGTTCTTTGTTTCTGCTGTCTTCAGCCTTTTCCGTCTATAAAGCCTTTGTTATTTGTAATAAAGTTTGGAGCACTTCCCGGGTCAATCCTCACATTTGGTTCCCAATAAACTTTACAAAATTATTCCTGTCTTGACAGCCTTAATTTTAGTTGACAGTTATAATAATAATAATACATTTCTATATTATTAAAGTTACTAAAAATTTTCTAAATGACTGTTAATGGGCTAAATTGTGCCCCCCCAATCAAATTAAAGACCTAACCCCTAGTACCGCAGAATGTGACTGTTTTTGGAGAAACAGTCTTCAAAGAGGTAATTAAGTTAAAACAAGGTCATTAGGGTGGGTCCTAATCCAATATCACCAGTGCCCTTATAAGGATAGGAGATTAGGACAGGGACTCACAGAGGGAAGACCATGTGAGAACACAGGGAGAAAACTTCATCTACAGTACAAGCCAAGGAAGAAACCAGCCCTTCCACACCTTGACCTTGGCCTTCTGGTCTCCAGAATTGTGAGGAAATAATTCTCTGTTGTTGAAGCCCCCAGTCTGTGATATTTCCTACAGCAGCCTAGCGAACTACTACAACCACCAAGGTAAAGTTCCTGTCTTCCAGGAGCTCACAGTTTAGTGGGAGAAACAGTTGATAGGACAACCTCATGCTGTGAGGAAATAATTCTCTGTTGTTGAAGCCCCCAGTCTGTGATATTTCCTACAGCAGCCTAACGAACTACTACAACCACCAAGGTAAAGTTCCTGTCTTCCAGGAGCTCACAGTTTAGTGGGAGAAACAGTTGATAGGACAACCTCATGCAATACCAGGAAAATGGGCGAAGTTCTGGGAAGTGCAGACGCAGGGTACTATGGAATCTGGGGAGGAGAGGGCATTATGGGGCTTGGCAGGTGTCCCAGAGGAAGTGGATTTTCAGCTGGGCCTTGAAGGATGTGTAGCAGAGAAAACCAGGCGGGTTGGGGAGACGGGTACTGTTTCCAGGGGAAATACACAAGCAGAGGCTCAGCAGTGAAGGTCTGTCCTGTGTCGGATTAAAACAGGGGTGCTCTCCCTGAACACAGGCTTTGTGAGGGGGTGAGGTGGAGGGGTGGCCGAAAGTGCTCGCTGGGGGTGTGCACTTGTCCGCTCTTGCTGACAGCTATTGGCCCTCCTGGAGGGTTTGAAGCAGGAGAGTAATGTAATCACACTTGCTTTGCAGAATGATCGATCACCCTGATGGCCCACGAGGCAGGGGCTGAAAAGTCCAAGAGTCCACAGAAATGTTTTGTTTCACTCACCTGGTGATTTTTTCAAAATTAATGAACTGTTCTAACAGTTAATAAATGATAAATAATTACAAATGCAATTAGAATTTATATAATATTTAAGATATATTACTTATAATATATTTTATAATTAATTTCCAATAAATTAACATCATGAATTGACGTGATTATATAACTGTATTTTTATATGTATTATAAATATTAATAAATTGTAAGAGCGCATAAAATTTCAGTTTTCTTTCTTTTTTTTTTTTTTTTTTTTTTTTTTTTTTTTTTGGCAGCTGGCCGGTGTGGGATCTGAACCCTTGAGCTTGGTTTTCTAACACAGCCCTCTAAACAATTGAGCTAACCAGCCAGCCTGCATTTCAAATTTTTTGAAAACTCTTTTAATAAATGTGGGTTGAATTGTATGCCCCCCAAAGATATGTTGAAGTCCTAACTCCTGGCACCTGTGAATCCAACCTTATTTGGAAATAGAGTCTTTGCAGAGCAATTATGATGTAAATTAAGATGAGGACAGGCAGGAGTCGGGTGTATCCTTAATCCAGTATGACTAGTGTCCTTACAAGAAGACACAGATACAGGGAGAAGACAGCCATGTGATGATGACAGAGATTGGAGGCATGCACCTGCAGGCCAAGGACAGCAAGAATGGACGGACAGCCACCACCAGAAGCTAGAAGGGGCAAGAAAGGAGGCTCCTAGGCTCTGAGGGAGCTCAGCCCTGCTGACACCTCAGTTTTGGACTTGTAGCCTCCAGAACTGTGGGAGAATACATTTCCCACTGTTTTATGCCACCCAGTCTGTGGTACATCGTTACAGCAGCCCTAGGAAATGAATACAAGGAACCTATATTCCCTCCTAGCAGCAACTGGCTGGAGCCCAGTAAGGGCACCCCTTGGAGGTGAGTCCCCAGCCGGACGGCATTGCTCATTCCTTCTAAGATTCAGATGCTGTAGCATCTAGAGGAGAAAAGGCAAGGTCTCAACTAACGCAGTAGCTACTGGAGGTGAAAAAATAAGAATCACCAGAGACTTAAAACTGGGCTGGCTTGTGAGACCTCTGAAAAGAGCTCCATAGGAATGGGAGACATAGAATAACTAAGGGAAGATGATGTGTTCTCGGGAATGATCATCTGATAGCTCTTTGGGACTGGTGGGAATGCAGACTTATTCCTTTGCTCTCAGAAACAGTCATTCCTTACTTCATGAAAGGGGATCACTAATTATTATTATTATATATTGTATTTTGTATTATGACCGTGAGTTAGGTCCTAACCTGAGGGCTTTGTATGTTGTGAATTTACTCCTCCCCACAATGCTATGAAAAAACCCCACTTTACAGATGAAAACACTGAGGCTCTGAAAGGTTACATGACCTAGATTTTAAGAACTAACATTTATTCAGTGCCTATGAGATTCCAGGCACTGAGCCAAGCACTTCATGTATGGGCTCATTGAATCCTCAGGATACCCTATGAGGAAGGGATATTATTACCCCTGTATTATTCCCCACCACCACCATTGAGATGAGGAAACTAAGGCACAAGAGGTCAAGTAACTAGCCCAAGTTACTAACTGCTAAAGCTGGACGACAAATGCAGCAGTCTGTGTTTTTGTCTAGATCTAACGTCCCTGCTCTAAAAGAAGGCATGAAGTTATTGGTTGAAATGGCTTTTTATCTTTTCATTCATTCATTCATTGATGAATGCTCTTTATGTTTTATGCATTTTGGAGAGAAGGCAGCTGGACCTCAGTGTCCCCATCCGTGAAATGGGGGGCTCTTCCGGCTGATCTTGAAGGTCCCTTCTTGTGCCAAGAGTCTGTAATTTTGTGATTCCCCAGCCTTGGGAAGAAGTCACCAATCATTAACACAACGGCTCAGAATGCTAACTAATTTTCCAACATCTCAGCAAATGGCCGAGCCAGGATTTTAATCCAAGTTCACCTGACTCCAAAGCTTCTCCACTTCCTCCTGGGTTGGGAAAAGAGAGGAACTAACAGAGACTGAGGAAACTGCTGCCCAACCCGGTCTGCGTGAGCAACACAAACCGGACCAGCAGCCACAGCCGGGAATGGTGGCTGCAGAGCTGCCCTGGCGTGGACCTGCTGCGCCCCCTAGTGGAGCACGCCCCAAACGCTCCGCTCTACCAGGTTATGCATTTTGATACCAGAATAGCTAAGTGTGGCCACACCACTAAATTTTGGGCAATGCGGTCTAGGCAGATGAGTTTCATGAGACTTCTGGAAATTCTATTAAAATAAACTCATACCTTTAAGAGGAAGTTTTTGAAATTTCTTCTTTTGGCTTAAGTAATGAGCATGAAGGCAGGAGCTTCAGCAGCCGTGTTGAAACATAAGACAACCTTCAGAATAGAAATAAAACACTGATTATGAGTAGAAATTCAGGTTTCCAAGTCTCCGATTAGTGCAAAGTATTTGACCTATTTTTCCTGACTACCTATCCCTGGGATTCTTTTACGTGAGTGAATAGATAGCATCTTTACTGATACTTTGACATAAAGGGGATGCTGGAATTCCTAATGCAGCAGTTGGAAGACAAAGAATCAATCATACTTTATGTATGCACAGCCTGAAGAAGCATAATCATTTTTTGACTATGAGTTTTATAAGCAATATTTAGAGTAAAAATCACAAAACTGACTTGAAGGCAAAAGCTATTCAGTAATCATTCAAGCAAAAATAACTCAGAGCCTTCTATAAGCAGTGCCTGTGTAAACATGGTAGATTTATTCAAAGAAATGAATAAAACTTAGTACCTGCTCCCAGGGTCACACTTCTGTGCAGAGAAAGGGCATAAAATATTAGTAAGTGTTTTCTTTTCTTTTCTTTTTTTTTTTTTTAATAGTTTTTGGAAGCTAGTGACCCCAGCTATTGTCCTTGGAAGCATTAGTCACTTCTTAGTGAAGCCCAGCCATCCCATGTTCATTTACTGATGAAACAGGTTATTTTATTTTTGCTTCTGATTTTACATCTTGCACGTACTTTTATCAGGCATAAAGCAGTGAAACCACCAGAAATGGTACCCTTCCTCCTTAGCCCAGGGTGGGGGAGGTCAGACATCAAACCCGTAAAGCCCCAAATAAATGTATACCCAGGAAGGAATTCTTCCTTCACTCCAATCTCTGGAGGGGAAAAAGATGTCTGGCAAGACCAAGAAGTGAGACAGAAAGATTTTTAAGCATAATAATTCATTAAAATTATGTTTATCTGCACTCGAAAGTTTCGTTTGTCTCACGTATCCTATGCTCTGGGGATTCTAAAAGAACCGAGTCCTCATCCGCACTGAGGCAAAGGCCCACATCAACCTTGAAGGCTGCTTTGTGGGTCTTCTCCAGGAGGAGCTGATGCCCTGCAGTGAGAGCAGTGGTGGGAAATGAGGAGCAGAGGCTACAGTGGAGGGGATTTTATACACATTTATGACCTTCACTACAATCCAATAAATTAGGGACCACCATACCTATTTTACAGATGAGAAAATTGAGGCCCAGAGAGATTAAGAAGTTTGCCCAAGTCTCAGAGCTAATAAGCTGCAGAGTTGGAATTTAAGTCTTAGAAAAGCAATACATTAGGATTCCAAGTCAGGTTCCCAGTCCCAGGAGGAGACAGGAGCCCACATTCAAGCCCAATCACTAGTCACTGAAGAGTGAGTGCACTTTAAACCCAGCAGCCTCTCCTGAGTGGATCTCACAGTTTTATCAGTAAGCAGATACAGAACATCACAGAACTCAGCAATTCCCTACAGAAGTCCAATCCATATAATCCTTCAAAAAAT
>NW_007727023.1:213275-220261 GCF_000696425.1 Galeopterus variegatus
TCACCTCAAGCCTCATTCTCAGGTCAGTGCTTTATCCTCCTCATCCCCAATTAATCAGCGATATTTACACCTGGAAGCATTTGTTAGCAATATCAGGCTACCAAAATGCCATCACCTGCTTATGTGGCGACTAAAGTACAGTTCGTGTGATACACATCACTCAAGGTTTATAGACATTTGAAGACTTCGTTTTGCTGCCATACACTTTTTTGGGGGTGGCAAAATACATACGATATCAAATTTACCATTTTGACCATTTTTAAGTGTACAATTCACTGGCATTAAGTGCATCACATTGTTATGCAACCACCATCATCATTCACCTTCAGAACTTTTTCATCACCCCAAATAGAAACTCTGCACCTGTTAATCAAAACCTCCCGGTTCCGCCAGCCTCAGGTAACCACCTTTCTGTTTTCTGTGTCTCTGTATATGACTATTCTAAGTTCCTCAAATAAGTGGGATCATACAATATTTATCCTTTTGTCACAGGCTTATTTCACTTAGTGTGTCTTCAGAGTTCTTCCATGTTGTAGCATGTATCAACATTTTCTTCCTTTTTAAGGCTGAATAATAGCCCATTGTACGTATATACCATGTTTTGTTTATCCATTCATCCATCAATGAACTCCTGGGTTGTTTCCACATCTGTGAGTGGAGTTAACATTCCCTACCTCACAGTGCAGTTGTGAAGACTGAGTGAGGTAAAGGGCTTAATGTGAGAAACACCCTCACCCGTCCAAGGCCAAAGGACGGACATGGAGACACGAGGTACAGCGAAGCACGACTTTAATTATGGCCTTGCAAGGTTTGGGTGTCTGATGGGCAGGACACAGAAAAGGGCTATAACAAGCAATTTATTCCCTAGTGTGCAGGTCCCTGCCCCCACCTCCTTATTGGTCGAGAGTACTACAGGGTGCACAATCTTCCTGGATGATGCCTAAGATTACCCCGATTTATTACCCCCTTGTAAGAAATTTCTTTGAGGGCTCAGGGGCAAGCCCACAAAAAAGGCCTGCTGAAATCCTGTGAAAGGAGAAACATTAGGAAATGAAGAGAACAATAAAGGGCTGGTAACTCTACCATCTCAAGGAGAACTTTACCTATTCAGCAACGCTCCCCAGGAATGGGCTGAACCAGTCAGATGACTTTTGGGCTGGGCCTGAATTATTTCTGAAAATGCATCATTTAGATTATATTTTTACACTTAACACAGTTAAGTGCTAAGAGCTCAACAAATCGTAGCAGTGGGCAGAGCGCTTTTATGAAATGTGCTATTACCTCTTCTGATACACTCACAGTGGTAATGAATCTGTCTCACAGGAGTATGGTGCTTTACAGTTTACAAACCACTTCTATGCTTTCATTTGAATTCCTACCCATTCTCTGTAAGGTTCAGGTCTCTGTAAGGACAGGAACTGCTATCCCCATTTTATAGAGGATAAAACTGAGGCTCAGAGAACACCCCACATCAGCCAGCAAATAAGTAGCTCTCAGTGGCTATCTGTCCCTCTGGCTCTTGGGTGTGTTCAGATGTGGAGGGAGTCCACTGTGGCAGATTAGGTTCCTGTTCACCAATATCCATCTTCCACAGGAAAATTACACACCCCAACTCTATCCACATGCGGCTATATAACTTGCTCTGGCTAATGAAATGTGAGCAGAAGTGGCACGTACTACCTTGCAGCAGAAGCTTGAAGACTTAGCATGTTGTTCACCAGGTCTCTCTTCCCTCTGCCATGAAATCTGGTGATGTTCCAGAGAGAGGGAGGGAGAGAGAGTGAGAGATTGCTCCACCAGCCTGGGTCCTGGAGTGAAGATGAAATGGGACAGGGAAGCAATTGACCCATTATGGTCATAGAGGTGAGAAATAAACCTTTGTGGTTGTAAACCACTGTATTAGTCTGTTTCTGTTGCTTATAACAGAACACCTGAAACTGGGTAATTTATAAAGAAACAAAGTATATTTCTTTCAGTTCAAAATGAAAGGCTGGGATGTCCAAAGTCCAGGGAACACACCTGGTGAGGGCCCTTTTCTCGGTGGTGACTCTGCACACAACACAAAGGTATCACATGGCAAGAAAACTGCCTGAACAAGACAGCTACCCTCTTCACTCGCTGTCCTTTTAAAGCCATCAGAACCACATCCATGACTATCCATGAAACCATTAATAAATGAATCCATTCTTGAGGAAACAGTCCTCACAAGTTAATCTTCTCTTAAAAGGTCCCATTTTTCAATTACCATAATTGGATTTCCATCCCTCTTAACACTGTTACAATGAAGATTAAATTTCCAACCATGAACCTTTAGGGGACACATTTAACCCATAGCAACCACTGAGATTATGGGGTCATTTTTTACACAGCAAAACCTAGCCTGTCCTAGCTAATATATCTATAAAGGCAATATCCCCTCCTGAGAACAGGGAGCTGTGATCTCAGACTCTGGATGAATCTTGACTGGTCTGTGGGTGTGTATGTGTGTGTTTGGGGTCACACAAGGGATATGGGAAAGTGAGGGCCAGCCTAGATTTCCCTGGAAACTATGACAGCCAACCTCAAAGCAGCCAAGGCTGGGCAGGCCTGTTTCCCATTCTTGTTACAGGGCACACTCAGCTCCCAGCTGATACCAAACTGATACCAAACTCACAGGTCCAGCTGCCTGCCCCCAGACAAAAAACAACCCAAAAGCCAAATGTTGGTGAAAATGTAAGTCATTTTGTATTCAGGAATATAGGGACCTGAGGAGAGATGTTAGGCTAACCCACCTCTCTGGTAAATGGGAAGGACCATGGCCAGGCTGAAGCCATTTCAAAGACACGGGTTTTCCGAAGGCCTTTTAAAAAGGGGGAATGGAACATGGGAAATGAAAAGCAGGAGGGAGGGCACATGAGCAGCAAGGGCATCATGCAAGGTCTCAGGTGCAGTCTCGCCAAGACTCCATCTGGTTTCTGTTCCCATCATTGCTGTTATCTCAGGGTCTGTGCAGTACGTGTGAGTCTGCAGCCTCTGGCTGGCTGGAAGACAGCTTTACATTCATGTGAATGTCATCTTGCCCCATATCCAATGTCCAAAATAAAAAAAACAACCATGGGAAAAGAGGGAACTCAGAGAAATGCATGATAACGCCACCACCAACAAAACTGTGTTCTTTCAAAATCTTTCAGAGCCCATGGACGGTAAGGTCCCAGCATGGCTTCAGTCCTGCTCACTCCAACGTTCTCTCCTCCCTCTCTCCCCAATTATTCGTATTACGTTGTGGAAACTTTTCTGGTATCTGTTGAATTCCATGATAGCAGATTAAGGTTTTCTTCTTTCCCAATTTATGTGCAGAAACTGCTTCAGGAGATACTGATGGGCTCTCAGAAATAATAATAGCAACTTCTTTTCCTGAGTGTTTATTCCCTACCAGGCACTATGCTAAGAGCTTTCCATGCTGCACCTCACTTTGTTTTAATAACTACCATAGGAATTAGATACTGCTATTTTCTCACCTTAGGAATAAGGAAATGAAGAATTACAGACTTTAAGGAACTTACCCAAAGCCACCTGGCTAAGAGGCAAGGCTGGGACTCAAACCCAATGACAGTGTTGGGTAATTCCTACTTGTCAGTGTGGGTCATTTTTGTATTTATAAGGCCCTATTACATTTACTTTTCTACTATTTCTATTTTATTTTATTATTATCATTATTATCATTATCATTATTATTATTATTATTACTATTATTTTGGCAGCTGGTCAGAAAGGGGATCTGCGCCTGTGACCTTGGTATTGTAAGACTCCTCTCTAACCAACTGAGCTAACCGGCCAGCCCTCCTCCGCTGTTTGTAAGCCCCACTTTCTGCTCACCATGGATAATAGAGGGTAACTCCTTTTTCCTACCCAGTTTCAACGAGGAAAGGTTATTTTCAAGCACATTCCTGGCTCCTCTTCTTTCTTTATATTCCTGAGAAGAAGGTTTGATCTGTTTGGTAAATGTGACAATCCCAGGTCATGTTCAGCTCAGCACTGTCCTTCTTACTGGAAGGGAGCTGCTCCCAGGGCTCTGCCCCCTTCAGCAGGATGCCTGACCTCGTCTTTGCATCCCAGTTCTGGGGTTCATTGTTAGGGGTGCCCTTCAGCCACCAGCTCTAAAAGCCTCTTCTGCACCCTGGCTATCTCAGTAATGAAAGGGATATTCTGGCCTCCCTCTGCTTCTTTTTGTTTTGTTCCTCAACTTGTTCAGAACTCAGGCAAGGTAAACGGATGCTATTTATTCAGAGTCCCACAGAGAGCCCTAAATGGCATCCTAAGGGAATTACGCTAGTGGGAAAGGTTTCATGGTCTACTGCTGGTCCCAATCTTCACGTTGGTGGCTGTAGGGTTTAACCCCAGCTTCCCTGGGTCTTCGAGCTGCTCTAACAACACCCCCCCCCTTAAGCAAAGAAGGGTAGTGTAGCAGAAATGTCTAATCATTTCTCTATATCCATTCTTTTCTTCCCCCATTAATAATAATCCTCCCCAAAATAAAGACTCAATTTCCCAGCACCCCTTGCAACTAGGTGTGGCCATGTGACTCAGGGATGGCATGTGAGCAGAAGTAATGCCATACCCTTAAAGGGAAGGCACATGCTGTCCAGTTCTTATACTCCCCTCTTGATATGGGTTGCACGTGTCTCCCAAAGGTCCATGTATTAAAGATTTAATCCCCGCTGTGACAGTGAAGAGGGTGGGAAATCCTATTATAATCATTGCAAGGTGGGGCCTTGACGAGCAGATTAGATTGTGAGGACTGTGCTCTCATGGACGGGCTGATCCACTCATGGAGCAACAGGCGTGGTTCTGATGGCTTTAAAAGAAGAGCAAGAGAGGAGGTTAGTCTCATTCTTGCTCAGCCATTCTTGCCATGGGACACCCTGCATCACCGAATAGAGTCACTACCAGCAAGGACAACACCAGATACACCCCCCTGGACTGTGCACTTCCCAGCCTATGAACTGTAAGGAATAAATTTTATTTCTTTATAAATTGTCCAGTTTCAGGTATTTTTTTATAAGCAACAGAAACGGACGAATACACCTCTCCTGGTGGCAGCTGGAATAAGTATTATGAAGCATGAGATGGAAGCATGTTTTTTGGGTAGCAGTTCATCATACCAAGGAGAAATTCAAACTTGCCACCTTCCAGCTGCCATGCAGCTCTAGACTACCTACCANACCAAGGAGAAATTCAAACTTGCCACCTTCCAGCTGCCATGCAGCTCTAGACTACCTACCAGACTGCCATGGGAGAGAGGAATACATTTCTGTCTTGTGAAAGCCACTCTTATTGTGGGGTCTCTTAGTTACAGCATCTGGACCCATGTGTCCTAACTAACACAAGGAGCGACTCAAGCAGTCACTTCCCAACTTGAGGGAAGGGTGCAGGGCTCTCACCAGGGCCTAAATGTGCACTTGATTCACATGTTTGAGGGAATCAATGAATGGAAAAAGGATAGAAAGAGCCGGCATTTGTTAACTCCTTGGAATATTCCAGATATTATGCCAGAGATTTTCGGTTACACTTCATCGGTTGACGTTAACAACAATTCTACGGTGGGAAATCTATTATCCCATTTATAGTTGAGGCTCAGAGAAGTTAAGTGATTTGACTAAGGTCACACAGCTCATAAAAAGCTATGCTGGAAATGGAGCTACAGTCAGTTTGACTCAAAACCATATTCTTTCCTCCACAGCATACCATTCACTCATTATCCCCTTCCTCTGAATACAATACTGTACAACACCATAAAATCTTGCCCTATTAGGAGACAACCATCCACGGGGTTCTTTTATTTTTGCACATGATGTGAGCAGAGGCGATGACTGCCCAGACTGTCCCTTCAAGGATGTTTGTAGAGCAAGCAGCCTTGGAGGATAGACATAGTGTTTCCCTCCAGATCAAAGATAGGAATACTCATTTCTCATTATGGAAGATTTGATTTCCCTGAACTCAGGGTTCCTCTCCTGTAACACAATTCACCATGGGTGCAGGCACCCATTCATATCACCACCCATGGAACTTGGGGACAAGGGGACAAGCGTGCTGNGGAAATGGAGCTACAGTCAGTTTGACTCAAAACCATATTCTTTCCTCCACAGCATACCATTTACTCATTATCCCCTTCCTCTGAATACAATACTGTACAACACCATAAAATCTTGCCCTATTAGGAGACAACCGTCCACGGGGTTCTTTTATTTTTGCACATGATGTGAGCAGAGGCGATGACTGCCCAGACTGTCTCTTCAAAGATGTTTGTAGAGCAAGCAGCCTTGGAGGATAGACATAGTGTTTCCCTCCAGATCAAAGATAGGAATACTCATTTCTCATTATGGAAGATTTGATTTTCCTGAACTCAGGGTTCCTCTCCTGTAACACAATTCACCATGTGTGCAGGCACCCATTCATATCACCACCCATGGAACTTGGGGACAAGGGGACAAGCGTGCTGATCTCATGCTGCTTGCTGTGCTATTAATAATAAAGTCCTTTGTCTCTGACCCATAAGTCTCACGTCTTCTGCCTGCGTCCATGAAACTGCAGCAGGCTAGCAGCTTGCAAGGAGGGTAAAATTTCAGTTGCTTGACAGTACCTGCTATATTTGCACCATCATGAGAGTCACCATGAGTTTAACACAGTTGTCACATCACGTATGCTTTTAACTTATGTTATTTCAACTAAATGTACAGGTCCAATGAAGCAATAAATAATTTAAATAGTAATCTGCCTTCCCTTTTTCTAAATAAGTGAATGCTTTGGAGAGAGCATGCAATGAAGGAATTGAGTCTATTTTCTCAGTAGGTCTCAGTTTCCACATGGATCTCCTGGTGTGGTCAGTTTGTCACACTGAGTGTGACTCTAAGCTTCAAAGATACATATTTTTTTCATGTAACATGGACTGTAAATCAAAACCACTCAACACTTCTGATGGTCAGCCAAAGAAATGGCTATCAGATCCA
>NW_007727023.1:221653-222886 GCF_000696425.1 Galeopterus variegatus
AAAGGGGTATGTGGAGAGGGATCTCTAATCTAAGATAAGCCTATGAGCCAAAATTTGAAAATATATGAGGAAAATTGACCAATAAAATTAAGTCTAAAAACCAGTAATAAGACGAATTAATTTGGCTTAAATAAACACAATAGAGAGATCTGAAAATGACTTATTGTTTAGGCTCTGGAAAGAGATGAAGGATATATAAAAATACAAACAGAAATGAAACAAGAACAGGTAGATAGGACAAAGAATCAGCACCTGAAGGATCCCTGCATCTCCCCCAGGAATGGGTGAGCTCTTGTGTATTTGATGTATCTTCCAGCTGACTGCCAACTGGTGCCACTCATGCCACACCCCCAATGAACACCTCCTTGCTGTGCTCCAATCTGGGACTGGGAAGTCAAGGTGCGTGCCGGCAGCAGGGGCAGCTTCAGCCCCTCTCCATCTAGAGACCTCCATCACCCAAAGCCCCCTACCATGCTGTCTCTCTCTATTTGTGTTTTCCTTTGTGTAGAAATCAGAGGGCCAGAGCACATCATTAAGTTTGCTGCCCAGATAACTGGGGGGTTGCCAGTCCCCTTTTCCTGTGGGCACACCCAATTTCCCTTGGTGATTCTCTTGGAGCCCCTAGAAGGGGAAACAAGCCACCGTAGGGGAAGAGGAAAGATGGGTCTCTTTCTACAATGCTGCATCTTTCCTGAAGGCTGTCCCCCCCCCCCCATTTCTCCAGTCTTTCTTTCCACTGATTAGTGGTGATGGTATGTGTCTCTGGGGAGGGGGTTGGGAATGGGGAATAGACAGGGGAATAGCGGGGTGGAGGTAGGGGTTGGTAGGAGGGCTGGTTTCTTGAACATCAGTTCTTCAAATGCTCTGCTAAACGGTAGCTCTTTCCAGTCACTGGAAGTTCTTTAAATGTAGAATGTGGGCTCCTTATGGATTTTTTGTTTTCAGGTTTGGGCACAGCAGTTTCCAGGAAAACAGGAAAAATTCCTCCCAATGTCTAGTTATACTGGACATATATAGCATATATATTTATTTTGCCCTCCTTTTATAGTTTAACAAATGTTGGCATACTATTTAGTTTTATGCATCTTGCATTTTCCAATTTTCTTTAAGTATTTCTTAGAGATTGTTCTTTATCGGGACATATACATGGGCCTTGTTCTTCTTAATGGCTGCATAGTATTCCACAATATGGATGTACTATAATTTACTATAAGCTTTCTAGTGATCAATATT
>NW_007727023.1:224139-226607 GCF_000696425.1 Galeopterus variegatus
CTTAAGTATGCTGCAATTGGTCACACTTGCAATCTCTCCTAACTTTGAAAGTGCTGGAACTTATTACAAGAACCAACAATCTTTACTGTCTTGAATTGTTTTGCTTAGCATGTGACAGGCACTCTGAATTCACAACAATGTTTCTGTTCAAAACATCAAAGTGTAGTATTTTCCATTGACTTAAGCAACAATTAGGGATCTGCATTAAAGCTGGCTGTGGTGCTACATGTGCAAATAAGGGAGGAAGTATAGAGTAGTGCTTAGGAATGAGAGCTCTGAAGTCGTATGTGGCTGGGTTAAGTCCCAGGATTGCCAATTTTTACATATATGGCTTTAAATCTGTATGACTCAGTTTTCTCATTCATAAAACGGGATGAATATGGTACTGACTTCATGGGGATGTTGTAGGGATTGAATAAGAAATATGCATCATTCTTAGGACAGTTGCTGGAATATAAGTGTTGGGTAAGCATTAGCTATACATGAAGATCTCAAGTCAGGTAACAATTGATATACAGAAACTATCTAGCCAGGCCTAAGTTTATAACTGGACAGTTAATGACAACTGTCTCAGAGCTTTCTCCTTTAATTGACAAAGGCAAATTTCTTGATTTCAGAAATGTTAAAATATGACCAAAAAACAAAACTATACTAAATGGAATGAAAAGTTATGGGAACAGAAGCATAGGCCTTAAGAACTGGAAGGGATTTCAATCTCACCTTATATTAGATTATTGTATAATGATCATTCTCATGTATTGAGTTCTTGTTATATGCCAGGCATTTTGTATATATTATCTCATTTAATTTTCACAGGAGCTCAGGTGAAATAGATTTCATTATACTTATTTTGCAGAAGAGAATGAGGATCTGAGAAATCAAATCAAGTGACAAGCCCAATGGCATGCCATTAATAGGCTGTAGAGCAGGGAATCTGTATCCAGGACTTTCTGAAAATAAGAGATTTGTAAATTGCCATACACTTTTCCCGTGAAATTTCACTTGCCCATGGCAGAACCAGTTTATGAAAGGTCCTGAATGCCAAGAGCAAGTTAGAACTTCATTTCGGGGGTAGTGAAGCAGGATGGTCTCATCTGTTAGGCATAGTGGACATAGCGCCTGGAGTCCACAAAAATATTTTAAGTTNACTTCATTTCGGGGGTAGTGAAGCAGGATGGTCTCATCTGTTAGGCATAGTGGACATAGCGCCTGGAGTCCACAAAAATATTTTAAGTTCCTTAAAATCAGAAGAAAAAATGAACTTTTAGGTCAAAGACAATATTTTGCCATATAATGTTTATATATTCGTTTCTATACCAATTCAGTTGTAAAATATAAATTAAATATAAATAAATATACTCATATCCACAAGCCACAGGCAAAAGTGTCCAAACATTTAGGAAGTCAAAACGTGGCCTTGAACTGAGGTGCGCTAAACTTACTACCATTAGCACCGCCAGAAACTTGCTGCAGGACGAGTTGGAATGTGCAGGTAGTGGAAAAGTCGTGAAAAATGTCAAAGGTGCACCCCCGCCCCCCAAAGCGAGGTTAAAAGAGACAAGAGGTGAAACACAGGTGAGAAAGGGCCACCTCCTAGCTGCATGACCTTGGACAAGTGAGGCGATCAATCTGAGCGTCAGTTTCGCCATCAATAAATTGGAGATATGCGCTTCCTGGGGTTGTCGGGACAGGGACCTAGTCTGCCTTGTTCATTGCTATGTATTCCCCCCAAAGCGAGGTTAAAAGAGACAAGAGGTGAAACACAGGGGAGAAAGGGCCACCTCCTAGCTGCATGACCTTGGACAAGTGAGGCGATCAATCTGAGCGTCAGTTTCGCCATCAATAAATTGGGGATATGCGCTTCCTGGGGTTGTCGGGACAGGGACCTAGTCTGCCTTGTTCATTGCTATGTATGAAGTTATCAATACACACATGTCGAATAAATGCAGCAAATGCGTGCTTCGCACAGCGGCTGGTATACGGTAAGCCCCCAATAAGTGGTGATTGCTGGCATTAAAAATAGTTTTAAAAGTCCTCAAGAGCGACACCCATAGTCCGCCAAGACTCAGGCGCACCCCGCCAGGTTCCACGCGAGCCTGCGCAGTCACTTCCCCAGGACGCGAGGATACTCGCTGCGCTTGCGCATAAGCTCCTTCCACCGCTCCTTCAGGCTCGAGGACCAGTGGGGCGGGCCCCGGCTACTGCGCGACGAGTCCAGAGGGGAGGACCGAGGAAGGGGCGTGGCCAGCAGGCCGGCCTCCGCCACCTTCTTCCGGGCTCCGCCAGCTGCGCGCGCATCCTCCTCCCCCTTCTTTTGTGGTCCGGCCCATTGCGAGGGTGACAGGAAACCCTGTGCAGGGAGCGCCGCCATCTTGGACCAGCCCGAGGAAGATCCTGAGGGAGCCGCAGGAGCGGTCGCCGCTGCCACCGCTACCGCCGCCGGCGCGTCTGCACCTCTTGGCCCGCCC
>NW_007727023.1:227299-322484 GCF_000696425.1 Galeopterus variegatus
CGGGGGTGAGGTGGCCTCCGCGACGCCCCTGCCCCCGCGCCCTCCCGGCCCGGCGGACAGCCCCGAGGCGTGCAGGGAAGGGTGTGTTCTGGCCTCGCCTTCCCCGCCTCTTCGGCGCGCCTGGGCAGAGCCGCATCTCCCGCAGGCCGCTCTCCTGGCCGCCTGTCCCCGCGGCTGCAGACCACCCCCGCGGTATTTCCCCCGGACGTGGCGTTCCCGTCCCGCGGGCCGCGTCTGGCCCTGAGTACAAAAGGCAGCACCTCGCAGCCTCGCCGGCATCTTGGACCAGCTCCCGTGTCCTTGTCGATGTGGGTCGCCCGTCTGTGGACCCAGCTGGGGACCGGGTCTCAGGGTCTGTGCCTACGGGCTTCTGGTTTTGGGGAGTCCCTCTAATGCCCGTGGACATCCTGGAAGGCCTTGAACCTACATAGCATCTAGAAATAATGAAGAAGAAGAAAAGTTTTGGAATTCTGGGATTTCAGAAAAGAAGACGGAACCAAGAGTGTTTCGAGAGTTCACACTCTGCTGTGTGCCAGGCACGGATTTAGGTGTCTTAACACATTTTTCTTGCCTAGTTAACCTTGAAGATAAATTGAATTATTCTCGTAAGTGGGGAAACTGAGGCCTGAAGTTGTGATGTGCCTAGCTAATGAGGGTACATACAAACTGGCTTCTCCCCGCACTGTGGCTGGTGTTGTCTGTACTACACTCAAAGTTAGGCTTAGGTTATAGACCTGACCATTTAAAATGTAGCCACAACTTAATTCTTTTTTCTTCTGTTTGCATTGGATGACAGCTAATTACCGCTTGATCACCTAAAGTCTAACCATGTCAGCTAGTACACGGCCACATCCTCATTTTCACAACCACAGAGGAGAGATGGCAGGATTTCTATTTTATATATTAAGAAGAAACTGGTTTTGAGAGAGCAGGTGCTTTCTTGGTGGTTCTACAGCAAGTGTCAGAGCCCAAATTTGAGCTCTTGCAAAGTTTACTGCTCATTTCATTACAGTCCTAACTGGCTTTTATTTAGATGTGGTTATTGAGGACGATCTTGACTTGGTAGTAATCCAGTTTTCACCTCCCTTTCCCAAAGCCTTTCCACAGTTTTTCTCCATGAGTTCTGCTTAGGCTCTTTTACTTGGTCATGGCTTAAAGCATGTAGTGGTTGAGTTTTTGAGTCATATTGCCTAGGGTTCCCACTCCAGTACTGCCACTTCCTAGTCAAGTGATCTCAAGCAAGTTACTTAACCTCTTAGACTCGGTGTCCTCATCTACTCATATAAAGGGGATAATTGAACCCACATCATGGAGTTGTTGGGAGGATTAAATGGGATTTAAAGAAGGCCTTTAGCACATTGCTTGGTAAGTGCCACAGTGCCTGTAACAGTGCCAGGCACATAGTGGGCAGATAATATCTGTTGAATGAATAAGAGAAGCATCGCTTTGGATGGCTGTAGATTTAGATCTGGGCCTTAATCCTAGCTGTCCTTTTAAACTTTATAATTGTTGCGTACTTCAACTTTACAACAGAATTTGGAGTGTTCTTGCAACTGATTTTTCTCAGTATCCTGTCTTTACATAATCTTAGTAAGATATTGTACTATTGGAAGAAAGTTTTGGTTAAGGTAAATAAAATGTTAAAACCAGAGCCATTGAGAGATATTTCATTTTTTAAAAAAAACTTGAAAGATTTTCATGTGGTTAAAAATTCCAGGCATGGCTGCAGACAGCAATTCATGAATAGAGATATTATAGGTATGAGGGAACTTCAAAAAGGTTATGGAAAAATTGTATTTTAATTCTATTTTTCCACGAACTTTTTGAAGTACATCTATACTATACTTTTTAAAAACTTTTTGTTCTGGACAATTCTAAATGTATACAAAGCAGAGTAGTGTGCTGAGCCTGTCATCCAGTGTCAACAGTGATCTGTCTTCATCTATATACATGTCTCCTTCCAACAAAATCATTTCGAAGCAATTATCAGACATCATATCATCAGTAGAATTTTCACTCTTGCTAACCCTTTTACCTCCAGTAGTAAGTGCAGGGTTTTGTTGTTGTTTGGTTGTTAAGTGCTTTCCTTCTGTGAGAAGAGGTGCAATATTGAGTACTTTATTTCCTGTTCATAGCATACCATCAAAATTAGCTGGAAGGTTTTGCCTTCCTCTTGACCCATTAAGCAATCTAGTTATTTTTTTTCTTATCATTCACATTATTCGTTTAAAAAAAGTGTGACATTAAATATCTTGTCAAAAGTGAGGATTTTTTTTAAGTGGGCTTCAGAAGTGGGTGGGTTATATTCAGAGGTAGTACTACTGTTCAGGAAAGGAAATTAACCACTCATTTTGACTAGATGATATTATTGAATTAACTATGGAAGTTTTGTGTCCACCTGACTGACAATCAAGTAGCATTCCATTTTAGTGGACCTGTAAGCAAATGAGAGTGCTTTTGATCTTGAATTCTGTGAAGGCAGAAACAGTGTTGTCGTTTTTTCATTACTATATTGTGAGAGCCTAGCATAATGATTTGTGCTTAGTAGATACATCCCCAACAAATATTTTTATGTTGGGATCACAAAAGCATTTTTTCTTGGCTCCGCTGTTTTTAATAAAATGTGTTACATGTAAAATAATTTTTTACCAGTTTAAACAATGAGAATAAGAATTTAAATCACCTGAAATTTTTAGTGGGTTGCTTTTTCCCTGTTATGTCTTGAATCAGTTATATAAAAATTATACAGTCATATCATATGTTCTAAGGAGTAGAGTAAAATAGCTATATAACAATTGTGAAAGTCAGATGTAGTGTATAAGCAAACACAGTAAGGAGTTAAAACATTAAAACACCTGAAAAAAAAATGCCCTGTATTACTGGGTGTTGGTGTTTTGTTTTGAGGCAAATTGGCTTCATATGATGTTCCCCATATTATTGGTAAAATGCGGAAATAATGTTGGAAATGTTATAAGTGGGAGCTTTTTTTGTTTTTGTTTGCTTATTTAAGCTGTTTGTATACTAGAACTTACATAAAATGCTTTAAAAATATCAGTCATTTATTTTAATAAATAATATTTTTAAATATTTATTTTCTCTATTTTGAATATTTTAGAACATATTGCCAAATGAATATGGTACATGCTTATTATAATAAGTCAGTGCAGGGATGTATAAAATTAAGTAATAATTTCCCTTTTCCTTTTTCTGATCTCAGCCTATACATCCATTTTTCACAATTTGGTGTGTATTCTATAATATATGCATTGAAAGTGTGTGTGTTTGAAAATGTATACTATAGCATGAAACTCTGCAACATGCTTTTTTTCACTTAACAAAATCATGGATATATTTCCAGGTTAATGCATATAGATTTAAATGAGTTTTAAACTAGATGCATATTATTTTGTACTACAGATGCACTTTATTCAGTCACTTCCCTGTTGAGGGGAGTGTAGATTGTTTCCAGTTTTCTGCTGTTTAAAAAAAAAAAAAAAGGTGCATTAAGTGAACTTATACCTGTAGCCTTATGGACTGAAGCTTTTGTTTCTGTAGGATACATCTAAATGGATTTTTGGGCCAACAGATGATTTGGATTATTTTAAAGATTTTTAAATATACTGATAACTTTCCAAAAATGTTGTGGCATTTCAGATTTCCACAAGTAGTTTGTATGAAAGTGTCTATCTTCACATCTGTACCTGCACGTATCAGAACTAGTCATTTATATCTGTATAATCATGTTGGGGAAGGTGTCTGACTCAGTTAAAGGGAGAACATGCATTCTGTTTTTGGCATAATGATTTGTGTTTAATGTGTGTTTAGAAACCATGTAGATCTTAATTTATCGACCTGGAAATATGTCCATGACTTTGTTAAATGGAAAAATGCTTCAGAGTTTTATGTGATGGCATATCCCTTTTTAAAATATATTTCTCACCTTAGCAGTGGTATGTTTCATGATCAATAGATGTGGTTGAGAAATCCTTTGTTAAAGCAGTATTAAACATAGTTAATATTAATATTTAAAAGGGTCACTTAAATACACGGCACAACAACTATTATTGTTTACTATGCATTTAATAAACATTTCTTTTGACAGCCAGGAAGTTTAGAGCTGAATTTTACGTGCACTGATAGTAACACTATTATACTAAATTTTTAGTATAATTATCTTCTCTCTTTCTCTGATTTTGATATTTTGCTTTTATTTTATCAGTCTACCCACATATGCTTTTAATAAGCTATCTTACGGACAATCATGGTCGTTGGAGTCAGTCCTGGGTTCAAGTTCCAGATCTGCCTTTTACTAACTTTGTAACACTGGCCAAATTAATGAATTTCTCCAAACCTCAATTTCTTCCTTTTTTTTTTAAAGATGACCGGTAAGGGGATCTTAACCCTTGACTTGGTGTTGTCAGCACCACGCTCACCCAGTGAGCTTAACCGGCCATCCCTATATGGGATCCGAACCCGTGGCCTTGGTGTTATCAGCACCGCACTCTCCCGAGTGAGCCACGGGCTGGCCCAATTTATTCCATTTTTGCATGGACATAATGATAATGACTGTAGAATTAAAATAATTAAGAATTATATACCCAATTTCTTCCATTTTTGCATGGACATAATGATAATGACTGTAGAATTAAAATAATTAAGAATTATATAAGACAGTATGGGGGAAATAGTGAAGATCATCACATGGTTTACTCTTAAATGTTCTCTTAAACTTTTTTGTAAGTAGATAAATTGTTATGAATTATTATCCCTGATATTACCATTCACTCATATCTGCAGATTCTTATCATAATGCATCATCTGAATGTAATTATTTAATACTTCTTATTCAGAAATTTTAAGAACCAAGTGAGTGAACTGAGATGGTGTGTGTCCTAAAGCACCACTACAGAGCTTCATGGTATAGCTCATAATCATGTGGAGGAGACAGGATGGTTAAAGAGGGGATCTCTGCTGTGAAAACATTCCTGGGTTCAGTACAGACTGGACTACTTAAGCTGTGTGACCTGGGCCTCTTATCTATTGAGTTATCTGTAAACTTAGCACAATAGGAATTATAAGGATAGTAATAAGGATTAAATGAAATTTTATGTAAAGTATAAGAATCATGTTTGTTATTAGTTTACAAGTTGTTCGTCGTTTATTTAATGATGCCTTTTGTCTGAAATGTACTCTTTTTTTCTTAAATCAAAGGCATTAAAGGAAATCTTATGTACACATGAACTTTATTCAAATGCTTTTTGTATAAATTTAAGAAAGTGGGGAGGGGGAGGGAGGAATCGGTAAAGGGACATGAAAATCAACTACATTGTATATTGATTAAAAAAAAAAGTTTAAGAAAGTGCATTTTAATAGCACCAGTAATTGTACACAAGTTATAGAATATTACCAAGGTTTTTTAAGTTAGTGGACATTGTAGTGTTTCGTGGACTCTTGTTTTCAGAGTGTTTAAACTAGACCAGTGTTTCTCTTGCCCTTTTTTTGGACCTTTGAGTTCTCAAAGTAAGTAAAACAAAAATACCCTTAAATAACTGGGGGGGGTGGGGGGAATGCTTTTCCCCTTCCAAAGCTAAGTAGACAAATTCCTCACTTTACCTATGGTGTGTTTCATATTCAAGATATGAGGTTTAGAAATTCTTTATAGTTCTATTGCAAATACATAATTTTGACTGAATGTGTCAATAAACTATATAGTAATATGTTTAAACCTAGCCAGTACCTGACTTTAGAATAAGAAAGGAGGACCTGTTGTGAGTGTTGGTGGCTACAGTGTTAGATGTTTTCTGCCTTCCTTGTCTACTGAAATTAGTGTTTGAGCAGTTTTCCTTTAATTCTGGCTTGGTATTTTTTGGTAGTTTTTTAAGAAACTTGAACCAGAAAATTGTGTTGTGACATAGAGACAAAGTACTGGTATTTAATCTGAAATAGTGATCATTACTTTTATTTGGAAATAGTTTATGATAATGCCTGTAATTTTTAAAAATTTTTTCAAAATTAATTATCTCAGTAGATATTTAATTAATGAATGCTTTGTGATAATTAGTAAGTACAGAAATTAGTACAACTAGAATTGGGTTATAATTTCGTGATTAGTCTTTAGAGCACTTGAAGTAGAATTTGGGATTGTTAGAGGCCATAATTTTAACATAATAAAATGGAAGGAAGCAAAGTAGTACAGCTACAACTTTTAGTTAGGAGAGGGAAAGGAAATAAGCAAATCAAGGGGAAGAGCAGAAGAGAAACAGTAATTTAAAGGTACTAAGTCATTACTTTTACCCAAGTTTGAATGAGGAAAGAAGAGTTTAGAAGTTAAAAATTAATTAGAAGAGTGTGGGAGGAATGCAGGTTAAGAATTTAATAATACTTAAATATCATTTTTAATGTAAGAGATATTTTTTTCTTCGTGTTTAGAGTCTGGTGCAGAGATCTGGTGAATAATCTAGACAAGTTTTAGCCTCAGGAGAAAGTTCATACTTAGAAGTTTTGAGTCCCTAGTGTCTGGGAAAGGGAATAAAGTTATCATGTTAGAATCTGTTAATCTAACTAGAAAAACTCCCTTTCCTGAAAGAACTGGTTAAGGGAGTTTTTGGTGATAGAGAAGACTGGTTATTAATGTGGTACAACATGCCAAGCTGGAATGGGAAGCAAGGCATCTAATTTGGCTGAATGTAATACATATAGTTGAATGAGACTATATTGTGTGAAGTGATTGTTTAATAATACACTGTAACTAACAGCTTCTTCCTTGATAACAGTAACTCACTTATTTTAAAACTATATTCTTTCCACAGGTTAAATTGATTTATACAGGAATTTTATTTGAAATATGGTATATAGTTAGGTGTTAATTTCAGTAAATGAATTTCTCCAATCATATCAAATGTCTGGCTTGTGTAATGTGATATTGACCAAAACAGTAGAAACCAGATTTAAAAATACTATAAATCAAAATTTTTTAATGGGATTAAATCTTCATATATTAATTTTTTTTTCTTAAACTGAAAACTGGAGAATAAATTTTATTGGAAGTTATTATCAGTGTTAGAATTCTACCCCTTGGTTTTTAGTACCTAGCACAGTGTCTCACACAATTTGAATCAAATGGAGAGGGGTTTTTTTGTTATTGTTATCAAAAGTTGGAGAGAAATTAGTGTTCTTTAGGTTAAGTATATCTGAGGGTTAGAAATACTCTGTGATCTTTTGAAATATCTTCAAATACATAACTTTCAAATTTTACAACCACAAGTATAATTTTATGGCATTATTTCTCTCAGCTCCTAGAATAGTATATAACAGGCACTTAATATATTGTTAATTTGCAAGTTCTGTATTAGTTTGAGCCATAGGAAATTGCCAGTAATAATTGACCTTTTATTTTTTCGTCTGTAGTAACAGTTTCATGTGTTTCAATCTAATTTTAACTTATTTGATTTGAAAGTTATGTGATTGCTCTTTCATTGGATGCTATTGATTTAAAGTAGTGTGAAAAAATTATTTTGTGTTTATAAGTTAGTGGTTACTTTTTATACCATTCTGTTTAAAATCAAAGTTCTGAACAAGTAGTCGCTAACTTGATCAGTTAACAGAGAAGGGAAACTTAAGGGAGGAGGACTGTTTATAATGACGTTTTTCTTGTTTAAAATTTTTCAGAGTAACATTTCCTATTGGATATTTCCTTAAGTGAAATATTGGAGTTGTTTTGGTATAAATGGTTTCTCATATTTCTATGAATGATTAATGGGAATGTTAAAGCAACATTCATATATTCGTATATTCAATCAATTTGAGAAAAGCAATTCAGTCTGACTTATTATAAACAGTATTTTGTTTACATTTGGTGTCCTTTATTTTATATATCTTTAAAGGATAGCAGTGATCAGTTTGGATAACTTATGTATACTTTCCTTCTGAAGTAACACAGTTTTCTTTGTTTTTAGTGCCACCATGGCAACTGCACCATACAACTACTCTTACATCTTTAAATATATTATTATTGGTAAGTTTATTTAACTTATGTTAAATAAGTTATTTTTCCCCAAAGAAGATTAACTTATAAAATATTTATGTACTCCTACTTAGACATACCACTGTAGGAAGAGTGAGTGATTTTTCTCACTGCAAAAAACTAAACCTCCTTTGATAAGATTTATTTTTGCATTCACATTATTTTTCCCCAAAGAAGATTAACTTATAAAATATTTATGTACTCCTACTTAGACATACCACTGTAGGAAGAGTGATTTTTCTCACTGCAAAAAACTAAACCTCCTTTGATAAGATTTATTTTTGCATTCACAATTAACCTTAATGTACCTTTCGCATTGTAGCCCTGGATTCTTCTGTAGTACAGTGCTGGGGACCTTGTGAAGTGATACTTGTTGTTCTTAAGGACTACCTGAGAGCTTGTGAATACTGGGAATGAGATTAATTTCCTAGGAGTACTGAAACATTCCAGAAATACCACAGAGGCCTCAAACCCCTTGGATTCCAAAAATTGGGAGAGAACATTGATTCAGAATAAGTTGTGTAACATGTATAAAATATAATGTTGGTGAAATATAATGTTCTTACGTTTCAGGAAGATTTTGCTCAATTTAAAAGTCTTAATGCTTTTTATTCAAGCATAGTTGTAAGAGTACAGTTTGAAAGTACTCATGCTTTTCAGCGAATTCTTCACATTATAAAAGTTTGGTTTAATGTTGAGCTCATGTGACTTTGTAATGCTTCCTTTACTAAGGGTTAAAAATTGCTGTAGTACAGTCAAAGATGACATCTGTTCTGTTATGGTTTTCATGTAATGCCAATTCTTTTCTTTTATGGAATTTTACAAGAAATACAAGAAATATAAGACAGGGGACCTAGTGAATCAAGCTTCAAAACTCAATTTGTTACTTCTGCTTTTCGTATGCTACTGCATTTGTCACTTAGGAATCTTTTACTTCTGTGTATGGGTTAAGGGAAAAAATAAAACTTTGAAACAGCTGGAAGTAAAAAATGTTATTACAACAAATTTCTCTGTCAAAAAGCACTTCCCAGCTGGTAGCTATTTATTAACATATTAATTTACAACCAAATTCTGTCACTTCTAAAGGCTGGGAATAGTCAATTAGTATATCACAGTGAAAACTGACCTATAGATCTTTTGAATCTATTATAAAGTAGGGAAATAAAATTTTTCCAAGTATTCCAGAAACTTGTGAGGTGATATGGTGAAGGATATAGCAGTCATTGCATATGATTATAAGAGTGTAAATTAAGGAATGTAATTGATACCTGAAAAAAAATTTTTTTTGAACAGGGGACATGGGAGTAGGAAAGTCTTGCTTGCTTCATCAATTTACAGAAAAAAAATGTAAGTTCAATACATGAGGTAAAACATTAGTAGCTTTCTTTATTGTCACATTTCTCCTTTTTAAAAGGTATCATTTCAGTGTACTTTATGCATGTAAATATAACCTTTTCCCATATTTGCACTTTCACCTTCAAGTATAGTGATTTTTTAAAAATTTGTGCAGATAAAATGAAAAATACCAGCATGTTTAAAGTGTTGATTTTTATATGCCGTATATAATGTGATTCGCTTGTTTTACCATTCTCTTGATAGTAAAAATGTAAAGTTAATTTTTTTAAATGCATAGAATAATGCCTGATTTAAATAATCTTTTTTATTGTTATTCTCTGATCTTGTGTTAGAGAAATTATTAGGGGGAATTTGCTGCATATATCCTTTGTTAACTAATAGATTTGAAATACTTAAAATGGAATTCGTTCTGCATTCATGACCAGTTGGTTAAAATTGAGAGTACAACTTTATCTTGGGATAGGGGAAGGGGCCAATTTGTTATAATTTATATGCTAAATATAGCTGAAATTGTTTTTATATAGTTGAAATTATTTCTATTTTTCTGCTGCTTAACAGAAGTTTGATGTGACATTTTATGAAGTGGTCTGTGTACTTGTACCAGAGAATAGTGGGTTTAGGTTTTAAGTGGCCTAATTATGAGGAAAGTACTAAAAACGTGTCTTATTGGCTTGGACATATATAACTTGTCAATGTTAAAGTCTAAATTAAACATTGTGATTTTGAGACACTGATGATAATCTCCAGGATCAAAATTTGTTTGACTAACAATTCCTAGAGTCTTAAGACCATTGATTGATTTGTTATAGGTAATGATTATTGGAAGGCTAAATAATATAATGTTGGTATTGTGAAGAGTTTATTTATGTTCTTAGTTTTACTTAGCAGATTCTTTTAGTCCAGGGGTCAGCAAGCTGTTGCCAGTGGGCAAAATCCATTTACTGCCCTGTAAATAAAATTATATAGGAACCCAATCATGCCTTTTTTATGCATTGCCTATGGCTGCTATTTTGCTTCAGTGGCAGAGTTGAGTAGTTGTGACAGAGACCTGTTGGCCTACAAACTGAAAATATTTACTGTTTGATCCTAAGCAGTTTGCTGACCCCTGTTCTAATCCAGACACATTTCTCTGATTTCTTACTTCGTGGTCTTTGCTAATTTTTTTTTCCATTGGTAGCTTTAGTCTTATTTATAACCTACACATATTAGTAAGTCATTTGATTGTTCAGTGGATTTTTCCCCCACTAGTCTTAATTTGAAGTTTTCTGAAAGTTAGGGTAATATTTTTTTTTCCCTTCCCTAACAGTTATGGCCGATTGTCCTCACACAATTGGTGTTGAATTTGGAACAAGAATAATTGAGGTTAGTGGCCAAAAAATCAAACTGCAGATTTGGGATACAGCAGGACAGGAGCGGTTTAGGGCTGTTACACGAAGCTACTACAGAGGAGCTGCAGGAGCACTTATGGTGTATGATATCACTAGGTAAGAGATTAATAATTTTTCAACCTTCATACTTGGGAAAGGAAATCTACTTTGAGGCAATGTGGTTTCTTTTTTATTTAGGCATTTTTTAGTTTATAATTATATGACTAAATGAACTATTTGGGTTTTATGGTTTCTTCTCTAAGTTGCTGTGTAAAACTTGATATAACATGTTGATTTCTTTTCTGAAAGTTGGTGTGACAAAGAACTTTAGGAGATGGTTGGTGGAGCTAATAGAGGAATACAGTTCTGAAAAGCAGCATCAGTTGAATTATTTGAGGAGAAATAATATTTTATATGAAACTTTGTTTTCTTTCTTTTTTTTCCTTTTTGTCTTTTTTCGTGGCCGGCAACGGGATCGCAACCCTCGGTGTTGCGCCCGCACCTAGCTCAGCCAGTGAGCGGCCGGTCTGTATGTGGGATTTGAACCCTCGGCGGGAGCAGCCCACCGTGCTCACAAGCGGCGCACTGTAGCAGTGCGCCACCGGGCCGGCCCAGAAACTTTGTTATTTTCACTTCAGTAGAAAGCAAGCAGGTCTTAAGGATTTAATCTCTTCAGTCTCTATTGTTAAAGTTTATATCTTCTCAAAAAAAGGCGAAGCAAGGAGTTAAATCATTTTGCTAATTCAGCATGGGAGATTATAAAAAGTTCTTATGTTTGAATCTGAAGGTGTTTGAGTATTTAATTGTTCGTTTACTTAAATTCTTTTTTGTCCTAAAATGGATCGAAGTGACATAAAATACTGCATGCAGCAGGGTTAAATTTATTTCAGCATGGCTATTTCTGGAAACTCAGAGCTCTTGATATAAAGTAGCAAAACTGGAGTGTAAAGTTTTGGCTTTGGAGAACATGGAAAACTGCCACTTTATTAGACCCTATGCTGTTTGTCTATTGTAATTAGAAAACGAACTGGATCACCTTTCATGCTGATGCAGAGTGCCAGTCAAAAAGCAGCATGATTCTTACCTTTTTTGGGGGGTAGAGATGGGTTAGTTGGGACCAAGTCATAATTAGACTCTCAAGCATATTTCCTCTTGGGAAATGCTTTATGCTCTTTCCTCTTAAAGCGTCACAATGCACATTAGGATATTGAGGACACTGAGAAGTTCTGCAGTAAAGAAATGATCAGTAAATAGTATTGTGGGAAGCCTATTAAAGAACCTGGCCATCTGTATAGAACTGTCTCATTTATGAGAAATGTATTCCTGATGACTTTATATAATTAAAAACTCCATGTATTATTAATAAAATTTGAATATGGTGATGTGTGCTTAGAATGTGATTTGTTTTTGCTTTTAAACATACCTTTTAAAGGTAGTAAATATTTTGAATAAGCTTTATGTCTATTCAAGTGATCAAAAGTACTTCAGCTGGAGACAACCAAAATGACCATCAACTGAGTAAAGGGATAAACACATTGTGATATATCCATACAGTGGAATGTTATTCAGCTATAAAAAGGAATGAAGTATTGATACAGTGTGGATGAACCTTGAAAACATTATGCTAAGTGAAAGAAGCCAGACATAAATGGCCACATATCGTGTGATTCCATTTATGAAATATCCAGAATAGGCAAATATATAGAGACAGAAAGTGGATTGCCAAGTGAGGGGGAGTAACTTCTAAGTAACTTCTAAGCAGGGTTTCTCTTTAGAATGATAAAAATGTTCTAGACTTAGTGGCGATTAGTGCACAACTCTGCGAATATATTAAAAACAACTAAATTATATACTTTAAAATGGGTAAGCTTTATGGTATGTTCATTATATCACAATAAGACTTATTGAAAAAAGCACTTCAGGCTTTAGACAGGTTCTTTCTTGACCCAGTGATACTTTATGGTGACATTGATGTTGCAGTCATGGTACCAATTTTTTCTATTTTTTAATCCTTGACATTTTGCAAACTTAAAAGCCCCATTTTCTTGGCATTAACTCTTAATTGTTACAGGGTGCTTTTCTAAATCAACAGCATAGCCTGTCATGACAGTTGCTTTGCCATATCAGTTTGATATATCTAATGTCCTGCCAAAGTTAGGGATATTTTAGCACCTTGTTTAGCGCTAGCACCACTAATTAAGAATATTTGATATTTATTTATAGATTTAAAATGATAATGACAGTGAATTTTTAATTAATAATATAATAATTAGAATAATTTGCAGAAGGTATGGTACATGTAAATTATATGGTTTACGTGATCTTGAGACTACTGACAAAGGATGTGTAGGCTTTTCTGTTTACCAAAGTTTATAATTCACTCTCCCTGCCAGCTTTAAAATTTTTAATTTCATTAGAATTAGTATAAATATGTTTGGACTTATTTAAGGTTTTGCATGAAGTAAAACATACCTGTTATGTAAAAGCAAGGTATATCAGTACTATAGATACTGAACAGTGATAAGGCTTGTGCTCTTTTAAAGTGATATTTGACCATTGTTTAGTTAGAAAATTCTAAAACATTGGGGGAAAGGTGCTATTTTGATATATATGACATCATTTTTTTTTTTTTTTTTTTACTTCAGATGGTGATTTATGTATAAGATATAGAACCAAAAAAAAAAAAAAGAATCTGAATAAGGAGTTCTTTTTAGTTTCCATTCTGAAAGGATTAAATATTTGTAATATTGAATTTTATATGAGCACTGGCAGCTGGAGATCATGAAATATGTTCACAAGGCTAAACTAGAAACACTTAGAGGACATATGGTGTGTGTAAAAAGGTTCTAGGACTGGCTCTGACATCATTTAAATCTTTATAGCCTTCTGTTTCTCAACATGTTAAATGAGTAAGATGGATTAATGTTCTGTGAGTCTCTAAATCAGAAACGTTTTTAACTTCAAAAATTTTATTATCTTGACTCTTTTGGTAGTTCTACTCTGTATAGTATTGTAAGTTGTTTGGATTTGTTTGCCATCTTGGGGCCTTCTTGTCTAGTGCACTGAGCCTGAATTTTTAAACTCTTGCTTGGAGAAAGTGAAGAAATAGGACAGTCTGAATCCCAAAATGATTTAGCTGCCTGGTAAATAAGAGTACAAGTTAGGATAAACTTCCTTTTATATCTGGGGACTTGAATTTCCAGTCAAATATATTAAATGCCTTTTTAAAGCCATCTTTTATGTTGTTGTAGTTAGCTTACTCTTCATTATTAAGCAAAGGTGAATTATGTACCAGCTTAAAATAGTGTGACTTATCTTGGTTTCTAATTGAAAATTAGAATTTAAAACCATGCAAAAATGTTTTCCATTGAGTGTGTCATTTGTTAGGCATTTTGTACTACTTTGTCTCTGTTTTGTGATTGAAAATATGGATAATTTAAAAATAATTTTAGTTCTGACTTCAGATTGGAAATTTTGGGTTCAGAATTTTATATTAATTTGATATCTTTCTTGCTTGCTTATTGGTCTGTTTACGATGTGCATTTAAATGTAAATAATGTGCTCCTGACGTAATTAGCAAAGTTGTTAGATATTGAATTAACTTATTTAAAAATAATGTGTTTGGGTAGATTTTTGAAAAGTATGTGGTTGTATTTCACAACTATTCTTCAGAGTAATTAGTCAATGCAAAAACAATCTTTTAGGATCTGTTGATTAAAATATACCTTTTAAATATTTATTGAAGTTTCTTTTTCTCTGTTTAAATGGCAATTTTATGTGGCAGTCACAAATTTAAACCTTAATTTTTGCAGAAGAAGTACATATAACCACTTAAGCAGCTGGTTGACAGATGCAAGGAATCTCACCAATCCAAATACTGTAAGTTAAATGACATCTTATTATACAGAACTTTTAAGCTAATCCAAAAAGGAGAGCCATTTGCTGGTGAGATTTTTGTATTTAGGTACTAAGAGTGAGAAATTCTTTATTTTATTCTTAAATTAATAGAGGAAAACTTAACATTTAACATTTTTTTCCAGTTCTAATTACCACAGGTTTTACATTTTATTGCACTTGGTTTTTGTTCATGTTTGTAGTTGAAAAAAAAAGAAGAAAATTATGAATAAGTTGGTGATCTCATGTCAAGTGGAGACTGAAATCTGAAATTATAATTTTAAAAGGGACCTGCATTAGTTTCATAAAAGGTTAGCATTGGAGGAATCTGGGCAAAGTGTACAAGGGATCTCTGTTATTTCTTAAAACTGCATGTGAATCTACAATTATCTCAATAAAAATTTCAATTAAAAATAATAATTCTGCATGCTTTAAAAAATTAGCTTCTTAGGCAGACTGAGAAGATATTTATTGAGATTTTATAGGCTGGCCACCATGGTAGACACTGCAGTATTGCAAAGATAAAGATGAATGTTGGTTCTTGGTCCCCAAGAATTTATAGTCTAGTGAGAAGAGAAATAGCAGGTATACAGATAACTATGTTGCAAAGCAGATTGAAATATAAATTAGAAATAGTGAGTGGCACAGTGCTGGGGGAGCCCAGGATGAGCAATGCCATCCGGAGAAACCAACGTTACAGAGGAGTTGTGTTTGAACTGGGCCTTGAAGGGTGAGTAAAGTTTCAGTAGATGCCCTTGATAGTGTTCCAGTGAGGAAACGCACTGAGCTGTGACTGATTCTGAGTTTCTCAAGAACAAGGTCTGTGTCTCCCTTAGTTTTATATCCCACCACACCTAGCACAGGCCTGGTTCAGTAAATATGTAATCATTGGCAAGATTGGCTTTTATCAGGGAATAATGGTTTAAATCATACTGAGAGTCAGTTAACATAGTATGGCTGTTATGTTAGTCCGTTTCTGTTGCTTATAACAAAATACACAGAACTGGGTATTTCATAAAGAAAACAGAATTTATTGCTTATAGTTTCTGAGGCTGGGAAGTCCAAAGTCCAGGGAACGCAGCTGGTGAAGGTCTTGGTGGTGACAGTGATGGCAGGGTATCATATAGCAAAAACGGCGGAGTAGAGAGAGAAAGTCTCCTCTCTCTTCTTTTAAAGCCCTCAGAACCACGCCCCTGACCACCATTTTTAATCCATTCATTACTGCACAGTCCTACAATCCAATCACCTCTTCAAGGCTCCACCTTTCAATTACCATAATAGGACTTCCCACCCTCTTAACAGTCACAGTGGGAGCCAAGTTTCTAACACATAAAAGTTGGGGGCACAATTCAAGCTTCAGTGAATTTTGGGGGGACATTCAATCCATTACAGCTATTATTATGCTAGGGACTGTGCCTAGAACTTTCATTTCCATTATCACATTAACCCACTGTAGATGTAACATGCAAACCTATAGATGACTGTTCATAGCAGTTTTATTTGCATTAGTCAAAAACTGGAAACAACCCAGTTGGCCATTGACAGGCGAATGGTTAAACCATCTGGTATAGTCATTCATACCGTGGTGTACTACTAAGCCATACATAGCAATGAATTATTGATACATGCAACTATTTTAGATGGATCTCAAAAGCATTATGCTTAGTAAAAAGGTCAATCTCAAAAGTTTACATAATGTACAATTCCATTTATAAAACATTCTCAAAATGACACAGTTGTAGAGATGGAGAATAGTGGTTGCTGGGGTTAGCGATGGGGTGGAGGGTGGGAACAGTGTGACTATAAAGAGGTCAGCACAAAGCATTTCCTTTGTAGTGATGGGACAGTTCTGTGTCCTGATTATGATGACACAAATTTGTACCCGTGATAAAACTGCATAGAACTACACACGTGCGCACACACGAACCCACAAGCATGTTAAAACTGTGAAATCTGAATAGGGGCTGTCGATTGTACCAGTGTCAGTTTCCTGGTTTCGAAAGTATGCTATAGGCTTGGTGAAGGATACCCCAGGACTTCTCTATAATTTTTTTGTAAGCTTCTGCATGTCTATAGTTATTTCAAGTAAAATGTTAAAAAAGAAACAAAACTAATTGTAGATGGTTCACAGAAGAGTATAATAAAATTAGCCATGTCCTTCCTACCTCATTTATGCCCTTTGAACTCTAACCAGATCTTCGGGAGAGAAAAATCTGTTCTTTAAGGTCCACTTCAAATATTATATTTTCTCTAAAGTTGCCTTTGATTTCTATGTAGAAGTCATGTACTTTCTCATTTTGTTGCTGGTCTGTTTTGTACCTCTCTGTAATTAGCATGCCACTTTATGCCTCCCCTCTCAGGGAAATAGGAAGCCTGGTTTGGAAATTCATAAGGAATTGGTAGGGGAAGCAGTATTGCTTGTTTTGAGTACGTGTCTTGTAATAGCTGTGTACTAGGCTATTGTGACTTAACAGACCTGATTTTTTTAAAAATGATTTCCTTTAAAGTATCATTATTATTCTTTAAAAAAACAGTGAACTATATATGAAAATTTCTTTCCGTTCTCAGTGGGCACTTGTCCGTACTGATTGAAGAATACTCACTTTTGTTGTACTACTTAACTGTCCTTGTATAAGGTTTACATTCAGATCAAAATTGTTACTTAGTTCATTGGACAGAAATTTTTGAAAGTGGAAGAGCCGGGGGCTGTAATTTTTCTTCTTCTTCTTTTTTTTTTTTTTTTTTTTTTTTTTTTTGGCAGCTAGCTGGTATGGGGATCCATTATAAGGCTGTGTTCTGAGCTGAGTTAACTGGCCAGCCCCAGGGTCTATAATACACAAAAAAAAGAGTTAATGGTAGAAATGCCTTTTAGTCAGAACCATCTATTCCTAAAATATACATATCTGAATTACCATATCTGTTTGGAAAGGAAAAGGAGGGGACTGTTTTACTAATTGGTGTCAAATAAGCTTGTATACAGGTTGAGCATTCCAAATCTGAAAATGTGACATGCTGCAAGATCTGAAACTTTTTTGAGCACTCTTATGCTGCTTAAAGGAAATTGCTCATTGAAGCATCTCAGATTTTGGGTTTTTGGATTTGGATGTTCAGCTGGTAAGTGTACAAATACTCCAAAAACCAAAAAAGTCTGAAATTGAAAACACTTGTGATCTCAAGCAGTTTGGATAAGGAATACTCAACCTGTATGTACACAGTTTATCTATACTTGTCCCCCTTTTTTTGTTTCCCTGGGCTACATAATTTTTTCTTATAACTTTGCAGAGTTGCCTTTAACTTTGGCCTAAGTTCAGTTGTATAAATGATTCCAAAGTGGATACTGGTGTGTGTATTTTGCATTGGACTTGAACTAATTGCATGGGTGCCCCTGTCCTCCACCCCAACTGTCCCCCGTGGATATATACAGACATATGCCTAGAGATAGTGTGGAGTAGCACAGTATTTGTCTTAAGGTCACAGTTTGTGTTTTCTATCTGGATTCTAATGTCCTTCTACCATTGATTCACTGAGTGACCTTTGGCAAGTCTCTATGCCTTATTTGAGCTTCATCTTCCTCACACATATCCCGAAGGAGTCGAACTAGGGTTTTTTTTTTTTTTTTTTTTAACTCTTTGAAGGTCACAGAACTTCTTGAAAATCTGATGAAAGCCATGAATCTTTCCCTCAGGGAATATTCCATGTATACAGTATTGTATGTTTAATTTCAGGGCATTCATGAGTTTCCCAGAGCTTGTCCATGGACCCTTAGTAATTGTACCCAGGTAAATCATAATCTTTGGCCTAGATCAAGTATCACCAAACTTTGGGCCATATCCCACCCATGGCCTGTTCTGCAATGGCTTGTGAACCTTATAAGAATGGTCTTTTACATTTGGTGGTAAAACAGCAAAGAAAAATTATGCAACAAAGACCATATGGGGTCCCGATACCTGAAAAATGTACTGGTCTGCTCTTTATAGAAAGTTAGTCAATACATGATGTAGATGATTGCCCAGATCCTTCTTAGTACTAATGACTTTATGATTCTGTAGTCCTGCCTGGATAATTGCTAGTATTTGGTTTCCTTTTTAGGCCCAGATTTTTTTTTTATCAAGATTTTTGGACTTCAGAATTTGCATGGTTAGTTTTAAATGGTTGGTTTTGTTTTAAGATGTCTTTCTTTTGATCACAATTTAGGTAATAATTCTCATAGGAAATAAAGCAGATTTGGAGGCACAGAGAGATGTTACATATGAAGAAGCCAAACAGTTTGCTGAAGAAAATGGTGGGTTTCTTTTAAGACTTAATGGTCACACTTGGGAGAATTTCTAAGGAAAGGTGGGATCTCAATACTGCAGATGATTTGACAATTTTTTTGAATGCATACTGCTCAAAAATCTAAAGAATGAGGATATAACAATGTGTTTCTATTTCTATGAGATTTATGTTGGGAATACTACAATTATTGTAAATGTGAAGAGGCCCTCCATCTTACTTTTATAAAGTTTTATGATAGGAATATTGAAAGCTGATGGAAAACTTACTCAGATGGTACTGAAGGGAATGCCCTTGTGAGTTAGTTTGAAATGTCCTAATTATAGTCTGAATTTTATTTTTAGGCTTATTGTTCCTTGAAGCAAGTGCGAAAACGTAAGTATGGCTAAAATGTAGATCATGTTTCAGTTACATTGAAGTTTCTCAAAGTAGAACCATACATTTGAAAAGTATATAATGTATATATGATATAATGTATAAATGTGTAAAGCTTTATGGCAGGAAGAATAGTAAGCAAATATCCCTTTACTTCCTGTTTCACATTTCAAAATAATATGAATTTTTGTTACTTTGCTTAACAGATTGTACCTTGATTATGCCTGTTGGTAACCCAGATTAATAAATGAGACTGTTTACATTTCAGAAATGTTTGACTTTCACAACTCAGGTTGAGTTTGGAGTCTCAGGTCCAAGCTTGGCCAATCTGTTCATATAATACTTCTGATCATGTTAAAAAGCATGACTTAAGGAAATAGTGTCTAATCAGAAGCATAATAAACTTTTTCTAATGGTTCTTTTATGTCCATTATTGAACCCTAGTGTTCCCATCATAGTTCTTTATTGATTAGCCAAGAGTGCCTTGCAGTGGTAAGGAGAGGCTTCCCTGTTTTTGTTTAGCCTCAACTGTGCTGTTAATCCCAAGAGAACTGAACTGAACTGTGAACATGGCTAAGCATGAGTATGTCGCCATCACATGATAAAAACAGCACAGTTCATGCTTGGCTGATCAGATCATACAAATCCTGGAATCCTGTTCAGCATGTTCGGAAAGATTTCATTTCTGTTTGGAGTAGTCTCTCTGTTATCACAGAAATGGCCTATCTCAACTGTCGTGTGTGTGTGTGTGTGTATTAACATACAGCATTTTAATAATTAGAGCACATCTAATTATCCAAATAGGGTTTGTAAAAACAACTCTTAGTATCATGTTTATATGCTTTCCACAGAAAATATTTTCCCATGTTGTTCTCTTAGTTTAGTCTTCTGATAATCTCTTATTAGATGACAGTGGCTAAGGTGAAGACATCATGGCAGTTGACTAAAGGTTAGCAAAAGGTCAGTGTGTAATGCCTTATCTTTAGTAGAAAGCTGTGGTTCTCGAATAAAGTTGTCAATTGCCTCTTAGGGGAGAGAACGTAGAAGATGCTTTTCTTGAGGCCGCCAAGAAAATCTATCAGAACATTCAGGATGGAAGCCTGGATCTGAATGCTGCCGAGTCTGGTGTACAGCACAAACCCTCAGCCCCACAGGGAGGCCGGCTAACCAGTGAACCCCAGCCCCAGAGAGAAGGCTGTGGCTGCTAGTGACCTCTTTGCTGTGGCCCCTCATTTGACCTTTCACCTCTGTCTGTTGGAAGCAGTACTTTTTACTGCCTCGTTGTCTTCTGTACATCTTACTGGGTTTAATTCAAAAAAAAAAAAAGAAAAAACTCTGTTGTAAAAACAGTTTAACAAAATACTAAACTGCTAAACAACTAGATGTAATCAGGTTATCAAAGGCAAGTAGAGTAATAATCTCTCCTGCATGGTAAATCTAGACTTTATTTTCCCCTTGATTGTCTTCGTGATAGGTATGTCACCAATATATGATTTAAACTGAGCACTGATGCTGGACTTCATGATTTTTACCCTCCCTCTTTGGCAAGGTTTTGTCTCACTGTATGGTTTAATTTGATATCTTAAGCCTTTCTCCCCATCTTTAACTGTACAAGTATATCTGTTTTAACCAATAAGTTAATTGCTGTGAAATGACTTCTGATGGTAGAAAAGGAGTTCTATAACTGCTTTTCTTTTGTTTTTGTTGGATAAATTCCCTGTTGTGTGGGTGGCAATTTTCTTGACAAGGTTTCTTTCTGTCTTAGCCTTGCACAGGGAAAATAACCATTTATCTTTTCTCCTGTACTTAATAGCTTTATCCTTTTTTTTTTTTTTACACCATTTTATCCTTTTCTCTTTAACAGAAAGTAAATATGTATAAAATTTGAAGGAACCGAACTAACAATACCTTTTGTGTATATTATTTTAATGAAGAAAATAAATTGATTACTGGCATTGGAACAGTATAAAATACCAGTTTGTACAGTATGACCTATATGTGACCATGTTACTCCCTTCCATTTCACACAAGGAAATAGACACAACTGCAGTTCAAAGTAATACTGGCTCCACCCCTTGGTGCTGGCAGTGTTTGAGGATATTATGCTGGAAAGCGCTCCTAGCATCAGAGGATTAACACTAGCAGATTCTGTTCCATCTTTGCACTGTGGCTTACCTGCTGAGTTTCTTAACTGTTCTTGTGCAATTGACAGTGTGCTGACCTGCTTTTCTTTCTGTAAACCTTTTGCATTACAGGCTGCATTCTTGCCTTACTGTATAGAAAAAGAAAAAAGGCTGGGTTTATCATTGCACATTTTAAGCTTTTATACCTTTATCTTCTTGGAATGGTCAGATTCTGAACCAGACAGCCAGAACCGCAGGTCTGCTGTTAAGGGATTTTAAGTTGTGGATTTTTAACACTACAGTGAAATAATTTAAGATAACCCTTGTGTTCATAGTATGAGGGGCTATTTTATGTCATGTTGGCATAAATTGTTTTGAAAAAAGGGAAAGTGTTTCTAGTGGTGTTTCATTGCTTGTGCTCATACAGAGTAAGTTATTATTACTTTGCACTAGGTGGTTTGGCCACTGAAAGAATACTGTATTGCAAGAGACACAATCTTATTTAGCCAAACATGTTTTACCAAGTTCTTCACTTCTGTTGATTGATTTCTAATTGAATTTATGGTTTGGTGGCTGAGAATTGAGAAGTTATTTGAAGCAGGATAGGTAAACCTCAGCATATTATGCACTCAGCTCAACTGTTGTGTTTAAAATACACATTTTTAAATCCCTCTTTACAGACACTAACGTAAAAGTACATCTTTCCAGGTTGTAAACATGTAGTAGTACCAGAGTGTTGTATAGTCAATGTTAAATAAAAGCCAAAACTGGAATATGCAGAAAATAGGATTTGATTAATTTGTGGACTCGTCTTTATTTTCTTCTTTGTTCAACTTTTTAAAAAAGATTCCTGGCATAGATTGGTATATTCTGTTAAAGACTTAACAGTGATCCATTTTGCTTACACTGTTGCATCACAAGGGATTTGCCCAGGGACCATGACCTGCTGGTGTGTGTATGTATTTACAAAGACAAAACAAACAAAAACCACGCATTGGGATATAAGGTAGCAATCACAAACTAAAGATTACAGCTTGTTTAGGTGCAATACCCCGATTCCCAAAGTTAGTTACAGGGGGTCTTATTGGTTTTTGTGACAGAAGGATTTATTCAAACTGCTGTACTCTTCACTTGATGTAACAAAATGCTATTAATCTAAATATTTGTAAATAAAGTACCTATATGTAGATTAAATTAAAATTGGTTGCATTATTTTCTGAACTATAATAGATTTTATTTTCTTTAAGTGAACAGTTATTTGGCATAAGCTGTCAGTTTTTATTGCAGAACTGTCATTTGTTGTATAGAGTTCTACATATGTAGTGCATAAAACCACATCACTAAGTACTTGAGCTAGTTTTATCCTTGTGTCTGCATCACCCTTGCAATATGTTTTTAGTCAACCTTTTTCAGTGTGAGATCAGCACATTTGGTGGCTGATTGATAGTGTTTTCCCTTGACTGTACTTGGGGCCAAATTCTATTATTTGCCTATGTAATTCCCTGTAATAAACTTGGGTGCTCAAAAATAGAGGAGCAAATTGTCATATTGTAACATCTGCATTCCAGACACTGGGCAGTACACTTTAGAGAAAATGTGAAATTCTTTTAATTTTTAATCCATGGAAGTTTACTGCTTGTATGGGTCACCTGCTTCTCTAGGTTACTCGTTGCCCTCACACCTATGGGGAGGCCCTCTGATTAGTAACTGGTGCTCAGTACTATTTATGCATTAGACATTCCAGTACAATGTTCAGGTGTTTTTCATGGACAATAAAGTGTTTGATGCAGTAACCTTGATTTTTTTTTTTTTTTTGGTTGGTGTTGCACACAATTCTAGTTAGAGGTAGTAAAATTTCTTTAGGGAGATGTTTTTTGAAACCAAGTGTTCGGCTTCATACATCACCTCACTTCCAGTCCTTCACACAATAGCTTTTGAGAACTTTTTTTTGCCCATACATACACCTGTTTTCAAGTGCGATTTTTTTTTTTATTTAATCAACGAATGGTTCAGTTTGTTCTCCTTCATCAGAAGACTAATTTATTACCTTCTATTCCTGTTCATGTGGGAGTATAGAGAAGGTACACCTAGCAGTTAGAAGATACTTTACCCTCATTCAGCACGGGTCCCTGAAAGATGTCAATTGCAAATAGGCTAGGCCTTTAAGCATTTTGCTAAGAGTTGAAAAAGTGAAACAAAGGAGAATATAAATACAAGACAAATTGAGTTGTTTTCAAAGTAGATGCCCTCTAGAATTTAATGTATATTGATAAATTATGTCGTCACTTTCATTGTCTTTATTGTAACTACATTTATCACATACCTTAATGGTCCAGTTCTAGCCAAACAACTTTTTAGGAACATATACTTCAGTGGTGAGGGATTACTGCACTGTGCTGTTTTGTAGCTAACATGGTGTAATGCCTGTCATGGTTCAAAAGCTGTAGTGGCCTAGAAGGAGTTCTTAGGAATATTTTAAAACCTAATCTATTACATATTTACCCTTTAGGAATAATTCTATCACCACACAACTGACAGTAGTTGCTCTTCTTGTTTTTAAAGAAATGCGTAGATCATGAAGTTGAGCCATTCAGTATAGTAGTTCAAAAATTTAAAAGTTTAAACACAGTTTGAATTTATCACTGGGTCAGATTCTCCAAAGTACAAAGTTTACATAATTTTCCACCAGTTAATACTTTTGGTCAAGGAAAGGCAACTTAAGTATAATAGTTCTAATAATAGACACTTTCAAATGATGAAATATACTTAATAAGTACAACTTCAATCTCCAGGCAAAAGAAAACCATCTGAAAAATTGTCATTTTCTTGGAATCAAGGTAAAAATGATGGCTTTACCATAGGTTGATCGGTGAAATGTAAAGTCAGATGACAGACCCAAGTTGACTGTATCTTTTATTTTCATATGAAAAATAGATTTTAAGCAGAATCCAAAAATATAACTCTTGATACTATATAAATGAAGGGGGGCTGAAGTACATTCCTTTTCTTTGTAACTAGATTTACCAGTTTATAGATTCAAGTATGCAGTTAAAATCAGCATTGGTTTTATAGAAACACATTCCAAAGACAAAAAAAACAAACAAACCCAAACCCTCAGACACCTAGGATGCTGGTTTAAACTGTACAAGTGATTTACAAAAACCTTGGCATTAGTGGTACAAGCAAAATAACTACAGGGGAGTTTCAGCATCTGAATTCACTGGATCTTGATATAAGCTAAGTGGCATTCCAATTATGAAGTTAGTGAGGTAGTGGAGGTTATTCCTCAGATATATTTATGTAAGACTATTCCTTATCTGGCTGAGACATCCTTTTCCTACAATAAGACAAAAAGAAAGGATGAATTAAATTCTTGAAGCAACAAGTGGCATTCCAATTATGAAGTTAGTGAGGTAGTGGAGGTTATTCCTCAGATATATTTATGTAAGACTATTCCTTATCTTGCTGAGACATCCTTTTCCTACAATAAGACAAAAAGAAAGGATGAATTAAATTCTTGAAGCAATAAGAACAGTCTTAACAAATTAACAACTAAATGATAGCATGATGACTAATAGTTAAAAATATATTTGAGTACCTCTGAAAAAATGTTTTAAGATGAACCACTGTGCAAAATCATGAGATAAAGATAAAAAGGTTATTTTTCATAAGTGCTAGAATTTGAGCTCTTCCTATTGGAAGTGCTAATTAAAAGATCTCTTTATAATGTACCCCGTGAGCAGGAAGCTGGGAATGGCATCAGTGTCAGTAGTTGTTTACTGGTTCTGATGGACCTTATAAAAAGGTTATTTTTCATAAGTGCTAGAATTTGAGCTCTTCCTATTGGAAGTGCTAATTAAAAGATCTCTTTATAATGTACCCTGTGAGCAGGAAGCTGGGAATGGCATCAGTGTCAGTAGTTGTTTACTGGTTCTGATGGACCTTGTAGATCTTTCCAAGTTCTCTGAAAAGAAGGGAGATAAAATGTTAGGCTCCGAAGCCAGCCCCTAACTTTAACCTAGTTTTAAGTTTTTGTCCCACATAGGCCTGCATTACAACCCCAGACTTCTAAACAATTCTATCTCACCCCTGCCCATTGTGACTCTAACACTTGCCGTTATTTTCTTGCCTTAAAAGCACCTGAGCTGTTCTGCTTCCACATTGAGCTGACAATTGAACATGGCTTTTAAACCCCTATATACTCTTCTATTACGCGCTCTCCTACCTCCAAAAGCACACCTATTTTTCAGTGCCCAGCGCCTCTCATGCTCCTCCTTAAGCCCTCCCTGCCTGGGACCCTGATGGTTTTGGCCTTTACCTGACTTGGGTCCTACCACAGAAGGTGTTATGGTGCTCATATTCAAATTTTGACTCTGCTGCTAATTAGCATGTGACCTAGGTAAGTCACTTGCTGACCTTAGGCCTATTAAAGAGGCAACTGTCCTTGAAGGCTCCTTGTGGTTCAATCATTACAGTACACTACTATGGGGTGTGTCCTGGTTTTGTCCTTTGCTACATCCTTGACCAAGTCACTTATCATTTTATTCGGTTTCTTTATCTGTGTAAAGGGATAATTTCTACCTCCTAGAACGTAGAAGAGATAATATGTGTAAAGTGTTAAGTATGTGCACACAGTAGGCACTCAAAAATAGAAGCTATTACCTGTCTCTGTTACTTATACTGTGTTACTATTTACTATTTCCATGAGTATATTTCACGTTCCTCCTAAATGATTATTACCCTTATCTAAGTCTCACAGAAAACCTTTGTGAAATTTAGGGTTTTTTACAGACTCTGAGTTGAGGTCTGCATTCAAATTTTGTGCTGAGGAATAACTGTAGGCACAGTCTATCCTTCCCCAAGACACAGGGAGACAGACATACTAAACTAGGACTCAAACTGGCCTCAGGTCTGAGCTCTTTACATTGACTGAACAGAAAATGAGGAAATCCAGAAGTGGAAGATATTAATAGTTAGAATTAACTACATTCCTACCAGGTCATCCAATCTCCTATTTCCTAAGCCATCAGCTTATCCTCTTTATCTACCAACCAGCTGATTCCAATTTTCCCAAGTACCACAAAAAAGTCTTTGCTAAGACAAGCTTTTCAGAAGTAGAAGGTGGCATTTATATCCTTAAATCTCTTCTAGATTATGTACTTTAAAGCTTTCAAGTATTTTCCATGTAACATATTAAACCGTTTGTTAAGAGTTTCCTCTTTACCTGACTTTGTCCAAGTTGAGAATCCTCCGTAAGGGAAGAGTCCCGCTGAGACAGACTGGGTGACGATGTTGAATCTGCAGAGGTGCTTGTAACCAATTCCCCTAAAGCATCGACTTGCCTCCTCAAACTGTGTAAAGTGCCCTCTGTCTGCCGCTTTCCTTTAATTAATACTTCTGCTTGCTTGGACATACAGTGTCGAAGTTGGGCCTGCAAAGTGTTACGATAACATTTAGGGTTTTACATAGAAGAAATGTACCAGAACTATTACCGAGTTCCCCATGTTAAACATTTGACAGGCCAATGCAACAAAGTAGGAATTGCTGCTGAAAATGTTCTTGTACTTAAAAAAAATTGTAGGAGGTGCCAGATGGAAAATCTGAGTGAATAAACTGACCACTCTGTGTTGTAATTGACTGGGCCTTTTACTCAGCCCCTTCCTTCTACTATAACAGTACTTAGGATTTTAGGATTTTGGCATCCCCTGCTTTCCCAATAAATTACTGCCTCATCTCTCTCTTCCTTGTCTGCCAAGACTTAAAAGACTAGTTTATACTTGATATCTTCAGTGTTTCGTCTTTATTTAATCCTCAACACTAGACTACTTTCCAGCTTTCCCCTATGCTGTAATCTTGAAATGATTCAAAGTCTATAGCACCACTGTCCAACAGAACTTTCTACAATGATGGGAATGTTCTGTATCGGGCTGTGAATATACTAACCACTAGACACAAGGCTATTGAGCACTTGAAATGTGGCAACTTAAGAAATTAATTTTTAGCAATTAAAATTTAACCACACGTGGATGGAGACCATCACTGGACGTCACAGCTCTGCTTACTCGATACTGCAGCACAGCTCCCTCTCAGCCCACGCTGTCTCCGTAGCCATTCCCCAAAGACGTATCCTATCCTCTTTTCGACTTCAATCACCTATACGGACTCTTCAGCTCCCACCTATACTCTTAAGCCCAAAATCTTCAGGTCAACACTGATCGTTGAGTCCTAAACTCCTATTTTCAGCTGCCTAAAGATAGGTATCCTTTTCTGGACGTCTCCCAGGGCCTTCAAACATAACATGTTTTGAGCCACACTCCTTATCTGACACTCAAGCCTACTTTTCCAGTATTCTCAATCTTTCTCCCAGCCACTGGCCTGTGATGTCCTTTTTGTGTCATTATGTCTCTATTTCCTGTTCCAAATACTTAGGTTCTGTCGGTTTTAGTTGAGGTACAGCAGCATTACATAGGTTAAAGAACATTGGACTTCACACCAGAATTCATGGTTTTGAACACTGATGTCATTTACTTTGTGTTGCCAGCTTCTTTGAGCTCAACCATGTAATCTATAAAACTGCTAGGAGTACTGCAACAGAGTTAATGTGAGAGCGGCATGTGAATGTAAGAAATTTCCCCCACTTTCTCCAACGTGCCAAGGATCTCATTTTTTTTTTTTTAAAGGCAACCTTGAGTCGATCTTCACGGTGCCGCAGTCTCTCTCGGAGTGCTTCTCCACGCCAGTGCTCATCCTTTTTCAGAGGGAAAAGACATCAGTGAGTCTCCAAGTACTACAACTGGGAACCAATCAGCCTTCCCCTCCTCCTACCCCAGCACCCCCAAATCTGTTTTTTAGTTTAACTGGAGAAGGTGTGAACCAAACTATCCTGTGAAGCACAGAGAATAGCAGGATAAGCCCCTACCATTATGTGAACTTGGGAAAAGTTCAGTTTTTCTTCAAAAGGTCTTTCATTCACGGTGAAAGGAAAGTTCTCTTTCAAGCTTTCCAAATCTCCTTCTAGGTTTTCGTCTCTTTCCAAAATAGCTTCTAGATCAGCTGGTAGTTCTGGAAGAAACTGGTTGAGATTCTTCAGGCTGGTTCTGATTTCATCTTTCACCTCAGATTTAAGTGTCCTCATTGCATCACTGATTTCCATTTGTCTTTTCTCCAAATCTTTTTGGTTTGCCATCTAAAGAGTGAATCTGAGTCAATACCATTGCATAAAGTTTGGGACTTGAGCTGTTTAATGTGTCACGTATTTAAAGATATACAAATAACAACTTCTAAGAACAGTAAAAACATGATTTTTCAAATACTTAAATATCATAAGCTACCAAGTAAATAGTTTTATTAAGCATTTTGATTGGAGCAGCCTCCATTTAGAAGAACATGTGCATAGTGTTCCTTGAAGGTGAATTATTCCACAGAAGTTAATCTCTCTGGAGTTAGAGCTTTTCACAATTTCCATAAAGAAATATTTCTCTAGCTCACTTGGTTACAGTGCAGTGCTGATAAAATCAACGTCAAGGGTTCAGATTCCCTTACCGGCCAGCCACCAAAAAAAAAAAGAAATATTTCTCTTAAAAGAGATATTAAAAACATTACAATCTGTTTGAGGCCTGCAGGGATTAGGAGTGCTTACTGAGTCCTCTGCCAGGCTGGCCAGCTGGGGTTCCTGGCACACACCTGTTTCTTGAGCTCCATGTACTCGTGCTGCATCTGGGTGAGCTCCTGCATCAGGCGCCTGGCCCGCTCATGGTTGTCCTGGGCGACCAGTTCGATGGAGGCCATTTCCTTCTGCATGCAGCTGTTCTCCTGCTTTTGCTCCTAGCACAGGAGGAGGAAAATGACTCTGTGGTCCAAGACATGGAGGTGTGGGTTACTGGCTTATACACTCAGTATCTCTGTAACTTCATTTCAGCTTTTCTAGCTGTGAAATGGGGATAATTCTGCCTTTTCTGGACAGGTATAGTATAGCTGGAAGTACATACGTGTCAGAGTCTATTTGGTACATATGTGCCAAAGTCTGAATCCCAGATCTGCATTACCTTTGATATTAAGTTACTTTCCCTTTCTGAGCCTCCATTAATTATCTATAAAAGGGGAACAATAATACCCACCATCAGAGGGTTACTGGGAAGATTACATTTTACGTATCTATATTCTATCTTTACAATCATCTTGCTTGTCACTAGTTGTAAGTGTATCACCCTTTGGGAAATACACATGGTTTAAAAGTTCCTTTCACACACAGGACTCCATTAATCCTCCAGTGGGTGATAGAAGAATACATTCCTGTGACAGCCCCATTGCTGCTGACCTATCTCCCCCCACCATAAATGGTTCTGAAGTATCTGTCACCACCCACATTTATTTCAGAGATAAAAGCATGGTAGACTGAGCTTCCTGGTTTTAGAATAATGATTAAAGCTAATATTGACTGAAAAGGGCAGGATGAGAAAAATTTGTAAGCACCTGACTGCAGCTACATAAAAATGGCTGCAGAAGCCTTCTCCAACCTTCCTCTGATTATCACCTGCCAGTGGAGGTGTGAGCAGAGGCTTGCTAGCAGAAGTGCTACTTTGAGCTGACACTGTCTGTTCACAGGACGGTCTCCCCAGCCAGGCAGATAGAGTTCCTCTGGGGCTGCAGCCCAGTCTCAGGCAAAACTTACCATCAGAACAAATCAAGAGCAAATGATGCATAAAAACACCAATAACAACAGCTGGATTAGGGCCCGGGTTGATGGGTAATTTATTTTCTCTACATTGCAGCAGTGTTGCAGTTTAAAAATTTAAATGTATCATTTCCTCATAAATTGCCAGGGCAGCAGGTACTCACAAGAAGGTTTTTCTCTAGCTGACTCCGCTGGATTTTAAGCGCTTCCTTCAGGCTGGCCACCTGCTTCTCGGCCTTCTTTCTTTCTGTCAAGAACTGGTTCCGCAGCAGGCTGAAGTCTGCCCTGATAGAGTCTGTCTCTTTCTGGAGAGTCAGCAGCTCACTTGACTTTTCAATTAATTGCTGTTCCCGCTCTGAAAGTTGCCGTTCTGAAATAAGCATTTTTAGTAGGTTTAGGCAGAGGCCCTGGGCTGGCTGTGGGCAGAGCTTTCCTTTCCTCGTGAGCAGACTGCCTAATGGTGACATGCCACCTACTCAGGTGTTTTCCTCCATTATCAAGTCTTGCAAGCCTACCCTGACGTATGCCAAAGGCCCAGATAAGGGTGTCTCCTGAAATAACTGGTTCCTGGAGGAATTGATCCCAAAATGACAGACAGCTACCATTTTCCCTTTCAAGTCTTTGAGACTAATGAGAGAAAACACAGCAGCAACCCTGAGGTGCAGGGAACATGGAACAGACTGCTGAAATGTTTTTTATAAACCTTGATTTTAATAAAGGGAGGCACACCAGTACTTCTTCCACCATAGGAGGTGGTACACTGGACATAGCACAGGATTTGGAGCTGGTTCGTACACTAGCATGAGCCCCTTTTTGTAGACAAGGAACTTATTTCCTGGTGTTCAACTGGAATCTCACTACATGCAAACACGTGGTACACAGTGAGTACTCATCAAATAATGCTTATAAATAAAAGGGACATTTAAAAATTTTTTTCAGGGACTGGCCCGTGCCTCACTCAGGAGAGTATAGTGCTGGTAACACCAAGGCCACGGGTTCGGATCCCATATAGGGAGGGCCAGTTAGCTCAATGGATTAGCATGGTGCTGACAACACCAAGTCAAGGGTTAAGATCCTCTTACTGGTCATCTTTTAAAAAATAAAAACTTTTTTTCTGGGGGCTGGCCGGTTAGCTCAGTTGGTTAGAACACGGTGCTATAACACTAAGGTCAAGGGTTTGGATCCCCATACTGGCCAGCCCCCCACCCCACCCCCAAAAAAGAGTTTTTTCTTATTAGCCTGCCCAGATTTTGCTTTTCAATACCTCTAGCATGGTCAGAACTCAGCATATTTGTTTAGTTTCGTTTTCATAATGAAATATTAGGTCTGGGTATATCAAGCATTACCAGTGAAAAAGTTGTAATAACCCTTTCAGATCCCCAAATCCATAACATTTTCTGAGCATTATTAAACTCTGCAGTCTAAGAAAGAGAAAAACCATTTATTGATGTGAGAATAATAATTTACTCTGGATTCCCATGTCAACTTTGTTTATATGTTTCAAAAGAGAGCAAACTGACCCAAAAGGAAACCGGGATTCTGGTACCATTCATTATGTCAAATCTGGACAGAAGTGGAATTGTTAATATTTTTTTGACTAGCTGAGATGAAATGGATCATTATTCCCAAAGCTCATAAATAATGTACTTTAGAGTTTCTATTAGACCTTCTTTGCCTGAATGTTCCAGTTTCTTGATATAGCGTTCTCCAAAGAGGCAATTTGGTGAAGGAAAAAGACTTGCTAGTTAGTCTCAGGATCAAATCTCTTCTATGTAAAGATACAAGTTTCTTCTGTCTCTTTGAGCCTGTTTTCTCACCTCTCACAGGGATATCATACTGCCTGCCTTGCTTCTCTTGCCTCTTTCCTGGGCTCTGTCTGGGGCTTGGGTCTCCTTTATACAATTTACAAGACAACCATCAGAGCTAACCCCTGCCCCCCATCTCTCATCCCCAGTGCAATGTTCCAGAATACATACTGGTTTGGGACAGTGTCTTCTCCAGCGTTTCACCCCACCTCTCTTCTTCCTGCAGAGTCCTGACACGCTCTTCAGCCACCAACAGCTTTTTGAGCACCTGGTCCAGTTTGCTTTTCTGGTCTGTTAATTCTTTTTCCAGCTGTTGCTGCTGCTCCTTCAGTTTCACTTTGCTGGCTTCTAATTTTTTTTCTTCACTTTCTCTCTCTCTCTGGAATCTCTGAGACATCTTAATAGAGAATAACCTTAGTTAGTTTTAAAATAACAAATACTCAGTGTCCCAAATGAGGAAAACTTCATGGACACTAGACAGATTCCAGTTTAACAGGAAGTAGAAAACAGCTCACGGGAGAACAAAGTTAGTTCCTTTACAATGGTGGTCAAGCAGGGACTGGGAAACGATCTGGCCAGCAGATGAGGAGAGGATTGAAGCAGCAAATGGCATGTGGCCATTATGATTCTTTATAGGACTAACATTCTATGATTTTAATGGTCCATAAAAATTAATCCCAAGAGTCACAAAGATGGTGTAAAAGCCACCCTGGTTACATAGGGCAGTTAAACAACACATAGTCCCTTGGGGGATAAGTCTCAGCAGCTTTCTGCTGGAGTGGGGAAAGCTCATACAAGTAACAAAATGCTTCCTTTTATATAAAATCATATATGTATACTACCATTTCTTGTTGGGCTAGTTTGACCTTGCTTTCTTCGATCTCAGTCTGAAGCACTTGAAGTTGTTGTTGTTTTGTCTCCCCTTCTTTCTGACAGTTTTCAAACCTCTTTATCCATTCACTGATGTCCTTCTGGAGCCGGGTCTGCTCACTAAGCAGTACATCCTGACGCTTGGTGGTGTGAAGCAGGTCCTTTATGTGAAAGAACAAATTGAGACTACTAACAAAGCCATCTTTACTAAAGGTGGCCAGTGCCAATCTAGTATCTACTAAGGCTGACAAAATGAGAAGGATAAAAGTTCCATATCCTTTATTATCTCAACAAACTTATAGAAAGATACCCAGAAATCAATCTAATTATTGGCTCTCCTCTTTTTAGTACCTAAAAAATAAGAAGACAAAAGATGTCAAAACCTCAGGAAGAGGCGACTCGGTTCCTCCGAGCTTTATCTAGCTCCTTTGTCAGTGAGCTGGAATAAACAACACCCACCTCACAGGGTTGTTTAGAAGATTAAGAAAAATGGTATATAAGGCTTAATTCTTGTTGAAAATGAACCTAAAGTCAACCTAAATAACAAAAAAACCAAGTAGGCTGGTTCGTTTTCATACAAGCAGGTCCCACAGGGCCATTGACATAACACAATCATAACAAATAAAAATTTTTGTTTTGTTATTATCTGAAATATTTATATAGGTTCAAAAACTCAGAAAATAGTAAGTACTTTAAGAAACCCAAACTAAACATTTTTTTGAAAAAGTTAACTATATTTCTAACAGAAAATATTCATAAGAACCTGGGTAAGATTTTTTAAAAGACAGACGACTTTGATTTTAAATTTTATATGTCTTAGAAACACAGAATCCTAAATGTAAAAGGAAGAGAATTTAGATGCCTAATTGAATTCCTAATTTACATAGTGGAAACTGAGGCCCAGAACTTGTTTGAGGTTCTTTGAAATTCAGACTATAGCATTATTCTCACAGGACACTGAAGTACCTTTAAGAAGTGACGAAACTGCTATATTCAAAATCTGACAGACAGGCCCAGATCTGGTGGTCACTCTGTGGCTCAGAGTAATCAGATCCAAGCCCAGCCTTTGGAGCTGTCATCTGTGCCATGGATAAAAGATGGCCCATGGATAAAAAGATGGTCCTGAAGCCCCTAGGGGGGCAGCTGAGGGACTGCTGTTGAGCTCTGCTCTAGTAACCACCCTACTTACTAGCCTTGAGGAAATCTTTGTTTGAATCAAGAGTTCTAGGGCTAAATTAGAAAACCACTGCTCTGCACCAAAATTTTTATTTATGTTATGACTGTTATGTCAATGGCCCTGTGGGACCTGCTGTACGAAAAGGAACAGCCTACTTGATTTTTTTTGTTATTTCAACCAGTTGGCTGCATGCCTTCAGGATACTACTAGAAGATTACATTTGTTAACCTTACCTGTTTTGCTAGGTTCAAATGGTCTTGAACATTAGCTAGTTCCTCCCGTAGTGAGTTTACTGCTTCCTGTTTTTCTACGGAAATAACATTTTCATAAAATAAAAAATGCATACATATGTATTTTACAGATTCCCACCAGCCCCCCCAAAAAAAGCAGAGTAGAAGTCAATTTAAACTTATTTCTGTTACATGTATGACTACGCCACATAATCTTATTAAAGGCCAAAAGATAGAGTTACATGCACAACCCAGATGTGAGATTGAAGCCCAGGTTTCTAAAGACTTTCATGTTCAAAACCTCACAGTAAAATTTACAGGTAATATTTAATGTTGGTGAGGTGCATGGCTTAAAAACAGGTACCTTCTACATTGCTGGTAGAAATGTAAATTTAGATGGTTTTTCAGGAAGGCAATTTGGGAGTAAATTTATATCTATACTGGCTTTGTCAATTTCTAGCTATGTGGCCTTGAGCAAGTCACTTTTCACTTAAGCAAGTCCCAAGAAAATTAAGCTTCAGTTTCCTTATCTGTAAATGGGTAAAATAACAGTTTCTATCTCATGCATCATGCTTAGGACATAGTTAATGCTCAACAAATACATTTCTTAGCTAGAATTACTTAGCAATCTCTCCTAAATAAATCATCATGAATATTTCTAAAGGTTTGGTAATAAAAAATATCTTCATTTTTTTGCATCTTTATTTTTGTTTTTAAAACTACATGCATGCACACACAAACACACCCCAGGAAAAATCTAGAAGGATATTCACAAAACTGTTCACAGAAATTATCTCTGAGGTGTAAGGTCAATAGTAATTTTTATTTCGTTTTGTTGTTGTTGTTTTCTTTGAAGCTGGCCTGTATCCCCCTGTATCCAAACCCATGACCTTGGTGTTATAAGTCTGTGCTCTAAACAGCTAAGCTAACCAGCCAGGTTTTACTTCATCTTTTTGCTATATTTTTTAATTGTTCTTTAAAAAGCATGAATTTTTTAAACAGCTTTATTGAGATAAAATTCATATATCATGTGTGTCCTATTTAAAGTATACAATTCAAAGGCTTTTCGTATATTCACAAAATTGTGCAACCATTACCACAATCTAATTTTAAAAAGAACCCATGCCCATTAGCCTGAATTACTTCTGCAATAAGAAAAATCAAACAATTAAATGAAGACTCTAACAAAAAGGAAAAAAAAATCACATCTTTACTGTTCTGCTGCATCATACCTTGTAGCTGCTGCTGCATTGCAGAAATGTCATCATGTAGTGAGAGCTTGTCTCTGTTTAGTTGGTCTAGTTCCTGCTGCAGTTTTCTGACATTCAATTCCAACTTTTCTAAATTTGATTGTTCCATTTTGCTATTTTCTTCTGTAGCTGCTAAAACCCTACCTCACAGAGAATAAATCAGACTGTCAAATATAACATAGTCAAGCACACACACAAGATGACAGAGGAATAGTGTAACCCTTTTATAATGCACAGTTACGGAAAGTCTGAATGATCATAAATCTTAACAAAATTTTGGACATTTTAATGCATTTTCAAAAGAAATCTTATTATCAGCTTTCTAAAGAGGAGTTATTTTTTTTCAAAAAGTGACTCACTAAGTTTTATAAAAATCATGGTTATAGGGCCGAGCCCGTGGCGCACTCAGGAGGGTGCGGCGCTGGGAGTGCGGCAGTGCTCCCGCCGCGGGTTCAGATCCTATATAGGGATGACCGGTGCGCTCACAGCGCTCACTGGCTGAGCGCGGTGCGGCCGGTCTCAAAAAGGGCAAAAAAAAAAAAAAAAATCATGGTTATAAACATGAATAACATTCAGAATTCCAAAAATCTGACTGACAAAAATGGATTGCTAACCTACGATAAGTGAAAAAGCAGGAAACATGATTATATATGTACAACAGGATTTGTGCACATAACAGGCATGCACGAGCATGCTTTCTTATACATAAAGGGAGTCATATGGTGTGCACTTGTTTTTGTTTGGCTTCTTTCACTCAGTACAATTCCTTTGAGATTTATCCATGTTGCTGTGTGTATCAATACTTTTTATTGCGGAGTAGTACTCCACAGTATGAATATACAACAATTTGTTTATCCATTTACCAGATGATGGACATTTGGGTCATTTTTAGTTTTCAGCTATTACAAATAAAGCTGTTATGAACATTATTATACACTCTGTGTGGAAATGTGCTTTCATTTCTCTAGTGTAAATACAGAATGGCTGGATCTTCTAGTAGATGGATATTTGATTTTTAAGTAATTGCCAACCTGTTTTCTAAAGTGGTTGTACATTTTTACATTCTTATCAATCATATATGAAAGTTCCTCATTAACATTTGGTATGGTCATTTTAACAGGTATGTAGTGATATCCCATTGTGGTTTTAATTAGCATTTCTCTAATGATTAATGATGCTGAGCATCTTTTCATGTGCTTATCTGCCATCCATATTATCTCCTATGGCAAAATGTCTGTTTAAATTATTTGCCCATTTTAAAAATTGGGTTGTTTTCTTATTATTGAGTTTTGAGGTTTCTTTATGTATATATACATATATTCTGGATAAAAGACCTTGAGCATATACATGGTTGCAAACATTTTTCTCCCAACCTGTGACATGTCTTCTCATTACATTAACAATGCCTTTTGAGGAGCAGACTTTTAAAATTTTGATAAAGTCCAATTTTATCAATTTATTCATTTATGGATCATGCTTTTGGTGTCATACCTTAGAAATTTTTGCCTAACCCAAGGTCAAAAGTTTTCTTTTAGAAGTTTTATAATTTGCACTTTACATTTATGTTTTCCTCTATTTAAGTTAGTTTTTTTATACAGTGTGAGGTATGGATCAAGGTTCATTTTTTTTGGTTTTGGATATCCACTTGTTTCAGCAACACTTTTTTTTTTTTTTTTGTCCTTTTTGAGACCGGCCAGCCGCACCGCGCTCAGCCAGTTAGCGCTATGAGCGCACCAGTCATCCCTATATAGGATCCAAACCCACGGCGGGAGCGCTACTGCACTCCCAGCGCTGCACTCTCCTGAGTGCGCCACGGGCTCGGCCCTCAGCAACACTTTTTGAAAAAACATCTTTTCTCTACTGATAAAGATGCCTTTGTATCTTTGTCAGAATTAGTTGTTCACATCACATATGTTTGAGTTTATTTCTAGACTTTCTATTCTGTTCCATTGATCTATTTGTCTATCTTTATATCAATTCCAGGGCTTTATACTATGTCTTGAAACGAGATAGTATTTATTAGCCCTAAACTTTTCTGGGGGGTCAGCTGGACCATATAGGGATCCAAACTCTTGACCTTGGTGTTATCAGCACCGTACCCTACTGAGTGAGCTAACCGACCAGAAGCCCAAACTTTTGTTCTTAATTTTCAAAATTGTTTTGGTGTCATATCTAAAAAGTTACATAAATCTATTCTTAGCAACTGTGCATTTCCATACAAATTTTAGAACCAGCTTGTCAATTTCTACCCCAAAAAAGCCTACTGGAATTTTGAATATAATTGTTTTGAGTATATAGATCAATTTGAGGAGATCTAAAATCTTAACAATATTGTTTTCCTATCCATGAATGAGGTATATCTCTCCATTTATTTCCAGCATGTATTATTTTACTTAAAAACCACAACAGATTATTTTTAAAAATCTTTTGGTGTGGAAAAAAAAGCTACGAGGAGGGGCTGGCTGGGAGCTCAAGGTCAAGGGTTTGGATCCCTTAAAACCCAGCTGTCCGAAAAAAAAAAAGGTAGAAGGAAATTCACCAAAAAATGCTATCTGTGGATTGCATTATGATACTGAGTTTGTAGCGTTTTTTCTTTTCTCTACTTTCCAATGTTTTTATAGTATGTTTACAAAGCTTTGGACTTTGGACTTGAAGAAGTGCTCCTACAAGCTTGTTTTTGCTCTCACCTTCGGGTTTGTGCCAACTTCTTTTCCCAATTGTCACGTTTCTCTTGGAGATCTTCCTTTTCTTTGTTCAAACACTCAACACATGATTGTAATGTTTGTGTCTCAGCAGTCATTCGCTCTATTTCCCATTTGTCCCTCTCGAGGAGCTGCTTCTGCCACTCTATCTCCCCTCTCTGTTGCTGGGATGTCTGCTGCAAATTCTCTAACTCCAGTTTCTCCTAAATCAGATAAAAGAGGACTCAAATATCCTAAAAGAGAAAGACTATATTTTACTAAGGGTACAATGGCTTGCTTTTTTTGTTACCTCTAGCACTTCAACCTGAGTCTTCTCTAACTCAGACACCTTTTGATCATGTTGTAGCTTCAAACCTTGTAGCTCGTTGTTTTCTAGTTGCAACATGTCCAGAATATTCTTTAGTTCTAACAGACAGAAACAAAATGTGTTCCATGCTATTAACTGAACTTGGAAACATTTACAAAATGAAACAGAAAACAATGCTATATTGACTAATACAAGATAATCAAAAATTTCTGTTGAGCTGAATTAATGGCACTAATTAAATTTTTACAGAAAAAACCTCTCTAAAAGTATTATTAAATATAATTCAATTTGTTAAAAACATTTTAACAAAAACATTTAACAAATCTAATTCAAAAAGCATTTACCTCCACATAAAAGAATGACCTAAGAGCATTTTTATATGAATAAAAATTAACCAAATAGGAAAAGCTTTACAGACAGATTTATATAATAATTTTTGTCCTTTGAAATAGATATTTAAATATTAACTTTTGTCTCTTATAAAAATATTTGCTCACTGTAGAAAATTTGGAAAATACAAAAAAAAAAAGCATAAGAGAAAAAAATGAAAATACATAACTATCCCACCAAAGATGATCATAGTAGCATTTTGATGATCATGATTAATGATCACAATAGCATTCTGATGTATTTCCTTCCAGAAGCACACATAAACACTCACACAATTTTAAAATTGAGATTATGCTCCATATTCAATTTTTACCTATTTTTTCATTGTTCTCACGAGCATTTTTGCATGTTATTAAATGTTAAAAAATATAGCTTTAAAATTGGTCATTTGTTTCCAGATTTTGTCATTATAAATATTGCTGTGATACACATAAATGCTTGCCCTCTCTGTATCAGCAGAAATGGCCTCACTGGTTCAATCGGTGTGTATTCAAATAGGTGTGATCTGAAACACTTGGAAACTGTACTTCAATTGACAGTCTGCAATTGCTCTTCTTTTAGCACACTCTGGTCAGCAATAAATATGATTATTTTGTTCTTAAATAAACCTTATCAACTCAAATGGCAGAAAATAATATATTCCTTTTAAAATCTGCTTTTCTTTGCTTATTGGTAGTAAGGTTAAACTTTTAAAGAAGTTTATTTCATCATTTGTACTTTTTCTGTGACCTGGAATATAGACATTTCCAACCTTAAACTTTATATGGTCGTTTTTCTTTAAACTTACCAGTTTTATGTTTAGCCATCTGCCCTAAAACTAACTGAAGATTTTCTTCCTCTTTTTCAATTTCCTGCTTTATAAGTGCAAGTTGAGTTTTTTTTTCACTAATCTGGACATTCAGTTCTCCTTTCTGAAAACTCAGTTCTTCCAGAAGAGCTTTTACTTCCTGTGTTTAAAAAAAAAAAGTCACCCCCCCCCTGAAATTATGAATGGAAATTACTTAAAATCAGTTCTGCTACTGTCTTATTTCATAGACATTATAATTTAAAAACAAGCTCATTTTTGTCTCATGTCAAAAACAGCACTATATTTTGCACTAACATATTTCTGTATAATAGAAGAAAGTAACATCTTCATTTAAATGTGTATGTAACATTTACTATGTGCGAGGCAATGTGTCGTAGAGAAAAAAAGGTGACTCAGACTTGGTTCCTGCAAAGGCAGAGAATGAAGCTGGGCATGAGAAAAGGGTGGGATCCGGCTAGTGACAGAGAAAAAAGGGAATTCCCGGAGAAGAAATGGTACGAGAACAGCACAGAGGTGTGAGAATTTGGGGCATATCCAGAAAACAATATGGGGGGAGCTAAACATGATAGCCACAGCATGGATACATAATACAACACCAAATTGATGTTATAGAGGAAGTAAGATTCCAGGAACTTACATTTTCTTTGGGGGAGAACTGATGAAAATACCTCAAAATAAATCTATAGCATTGTCCTAAGACTTATGAAAACCTGGTGAAAAACATACCCTAATGTGATTACATTTCTCAGCTACTTCAGTTTCTCCCAGTCTCAGAGCTTCCTGGAGGTCAGCTTTTGCCTGGACCATGCTTTCCTGAAGTAGATGCAGCTCTTCTTTTTTATGCCCTAACTGCTTGTCCAAGACAGCCATCTCCTGCTGCTGACTTGTCACCTATATTAAAGAATAAGGAAGAATGCAAAGTTTGATAAATCCTATGCAGCCTTCACTGCTAACCTGGGGATTATTTAGTTCAGCCAAATGTTCTGAAGGAAAATCAGGAGCTAATATCCTAGCCCCAAGAATCAGGAAGGCCAGGCTGGGGGTACAAGCATAAAATGCCTAATAAAAACCTTGAGTTCACATACTTAAAAATTACTCAAATCATAGCAACAATAATAGAATAATAATGATTATCACTCAGTTATGGTTTTCAAAGAATTTTCATATCTATACCTTACTCCACAACAACCTTGACAATGGAAGTTAGGTAGGGATTTCAAAATTTAATTCACTTTTTAAATTTAAAAATTACTTAAAATTTTAAGGGAAAAAGCATATGTGTTTATAGAAAAAGCACACAAGGTAGACATGCAAAAGAAAGAAAACAGAAAATACTCATAGTTCCCTCTTTATCAGATGACCACTTTTGTACTTTGGTATTAACTAAAAATACTAACACAAGTGTTCAAAAACACATTTAACATAAATGATCTCAAAACATAGAGGATACCATGTTTTGAGACACTTCTTTTACTCAATAATATATTGAGTTGGAATTCAAATTCAAATTGGACTCTATACTTAACCACTATGATATAGCCTCACGTATTCTTTATCCTTCATTTTGTATTCTCTAATCTTTACTACAATAAAACATGTATTACTTTTATAATCATAAAACACATATAGGTTTTAAAGCAATCTGAGTTGTTTTTTTTTTGAAGGCATCTATTGTGATACCTGGCTTTTCAGCTTCTCCAGCTCAGTTCTCTTGGCCTGAAGGAGGGTCTCAGATTCTTTAAGGACCTGCAGGTGGTGATCTTCATTGTGTTCTGCTGTCTCAATGTCTTTCTGCAGTTTCTGAAGCCTACAAAGCACCAGCAGTACTAGAGAAGATCCTAAGGAGACTGAACCCCAGAGCTATTTTCCAGCACAAGTCCCTCACAGCCCAATAGTAGCCTTACTTACTCTTCCGTCAGTTTTTCCTTTTTCTTGTCTAAACACTGGAAGTCTAAGTCTTTTGCTGCTACAGCTTTGTTTATTTCTTTCAAGATTTCTTCTTGCTTGAGTTTGTGCTGCTCCAAATCCTCTGCATCAGCCTGGAGCAATCTAAAACACATCGCTTTATTGCCCCCAAGCCTCTTAGACTTAACATGCATTATTTATCATAAACCGATTATGATCCTCTTAGAACCCAACTTCTCATCCATCTCACTGTATACATCATTGGCTTAGGGATTCCACATACCTTAGCTGCTGATCAGCTTTGACAAGGTTAATAGCAGTTTCCTGAGCTCTCCTTTCTAACTCCTCAGCATCTGACTCAGTTTGCAATAAATTTCTCTTGGCATCAGTGAACTTTTCAACAGCATTTTTTGTCTAGAAGAGAAATTGTCATTAAAAGCAACTCAGTTACAATACTCACTAACAGCTATTGGCACTGAAATTGGTACAACTCTTTTGGAAAATAAGAAGACAATAAAGAAAGACATAAAATGTCATTTTACTTTGTCCAATTCTCAGAAAATAATTCAGAAGCAAAGAATGACTACATAAAAATGCTCATTGTATATTTAAATAATATAAATCTTGACAAATAATAGATTAATTGATAATGCATTAACACAATGGAATACTGTGTAGCCTTTAAAATGGTAAGATGACAATGTAGCAACATGGAAGAATGTTAATGATATTATGTTGGCTGAAAAAAAGTAAAAATGGATAAGCACTGTAGAGCAGCTATGTAAAACTATATATCAACGAAGATAGAAAGGCTATGCAAAAATAAACACAGTCATTCGGAGGTGGTGAAACTTCCTTCGAATAACTATGTAAGTAGTCTTTATTTAAAAATAATCTGTAATATAATTGTTTTTTGTATTAAAACTATCTAACCAATTAAGTGGCAATGAAGTGATTTTGCCAAGATCCCCTCCTCATAGAGATTACTGCAGTACTCTAGATATTATCAAGTTAAGTAAAAACTCATTAATCTGATAATTTAATTATGGCTGAGAAATATAAATAGTAAGTACTTTTAAAATATTTAAAAATCTTTTTATATAAGATTTGGCAAAAACACTTGACTTTTTTTTTTTTTTTAATCAACTTGGTTTCTTTTTCTGCCTAAAAAAAGAGGCTTAAAGCAATGTCAAAGAAGATCAAAAAATAGAGTTTGGTTTGCATTTAGTTGAGCAGTAACTTCAGCCAAAAAACTGAAGTTTTGCTATTATACTAAAGTCAGATATGTTATAAAATCTGTATGTTATAAAGTCTGTATGTTAAATTTGACTACTAAATATCCAAAGTGGATGCGAAAGGGTTGGCAAGCTCCCAAAGAGCTACATATTTAACCATACTTCTTTCCATTTTAGATAGTTTCAGTTTCATCAGGAAAGCACTGGACAAAATTCACTATGCATTCCAGAAGACCATGTTTCTAAGTAGTTTTTGTCCCCTATGTCAGGTTTTAACATGTCTGGCACATTCCTTATAAAACACAGCTACTCCCTCTCTCTCCTTGTCCTTCTTACACCAAGCTGCCTTCCTGAGTCGTTTTGGGAGGATGAAGGAGAAAAGGCTTATCAGCCTTGGTCCACTTACTACCTCTGCCTACTAACCAGTTTCATCAATTTTCTGTAATATACCAGTGATAATTTTTTCTCTAGTTCTACTCACACCTATTTTTTCTCACAGTAATCTAACACGTTAAACAGAAGGAACTGCTCATCTGAAAAGAGATGAGGACTTTTTCCATTCTTATTAAAGCTATTACAGAATTTCTTGAATAATTCAAAACTCATTCATTTTAGCTCCTGGGTAATTGATTTCTATTAACTTAAATAGATCCATGTTGAAATAACAATATAAAAAAAGAAGTTCCTGAGGTGTTCATGCCTAAGAGACTTTTTTCATCCTGGAATTCTCACCTAACTGAAAAAGCTCTTAGAGAGGCAAAACTTTAGCTGTGTGACTCTGGGTCAGTTATAAGCATCTCTGAGCTACATCTGAAAACTGAGCTAACACCATCTTACAGGACTGTTAGGAAGGTTAAATGAAGTAGTATTTATAAAACGGTCAGGGCTGGCTAGTTAGCTCAGTTGGTTAGAGCATGGTGTTATAAAACAGTCAATGTGTAGCCATAGTAGGGTCTCAATAAATAGTAGCTCCTTTTTCTCCCCAACTTCCTTCTGTGTTATAGTCTAAAGAATATTAACTCACCCTGTACCAGCCAGGAAAAAAAAAAAGATTACGATCTCAGACCAAAAAATATTTTATATCATTATCAACTTGGAGAAAAATGTGAGACTTGTGAGGTCAGTTGTAGCTTAATAAGAATATAAGCTTGACCTATTTAAAAAACACAGATATCAGGGCCCAAATAATAAAAAAAAGCACATATACAGGATAAGGAAGTGGGGTGTGTTGGGAACTAAACAACTTCAGGAGTTTTAAATATGGGATTTCATCTCATTCATACTGAACAGCCTACATATTCTTAGCCTGAATTTACAGATGAGGAAAGCAAAGCTTGGAGACTTAAGTGACTTGCCCAAATTCTCACAGTTCTTTAAATAGCAGTCCAGCCTGGAACCTGGATGTCTGACTTGGACCACTATGGTCTTTATCACATATTCTCTTTCTAATCCTTCATGCAGATGACAGTAAGCCGTCTCACTCAAACTGAGCTCACACCCAAAACCACAATAGTACATACTTTCTCTTTTGTGCATGAAAGTTCATTCTCAGCCTCTGCCAGGAGTCGGTCAGCTTCCCTGAGCTCTGAGCGGCGTTTCAGAAGGGTCTTCTCAATGCACTCAATCTCATCTATGATATCTTCATGGTGTTTGAATGATTTTTCTATTTCTAGTTCAGTCATAAGACTCTCAACATTTCCATCAAGGAAGTCCCTAAAAAAAACCCATATATATATATATACACATTAAGAGATTTTAAAATGTAGACAATTGTAGTCTAACTACTTAAAAGAAGTACAATTATTTTCAAATTTTATACGAGAAGGGATAAGAGAGGCAGTTACATCTAATTATGTTCATGGTCTATGTTTACCTTTTTATTAAATATGGTGGTATTACTGGCAATAAATGCATAATATGTAAAATGCATGATGGACTTGTTTGTCCTTTTAAATATAACAAAGATTATCATGTTGTCAGCAGTTGGGAAAAACAATGTTGATACCTCTATTCTTCTGAGGTATAAAAATAAAACAAACCACTATCACAAAAATCATCCATTCCCTCAAAATTATTCTTCAAGGCCCAGTTCACAGGCTGCTCTGAAGACTACCTGACTTTGTGATTTATTCTGTTTTGCTAGAGTAAAACTATGGTGACAATATTTCGCAAACCAAAAAGTATGACATACGATTCAATAACTCAAAGCTAACATGTCAAAATTATTTGAAAAGGGTTCTATCCATGAATGCATGGCAGAAAAATATGAAAATAAATATAACATGTTAACAGATTATTTCTCTCTAAATGAAGGCATACAGATAATTTTTACTTTCTTTCCTGAACATTTTTCTGTTATACAAATTTCCTTGATCATTTATTACACTTTTATAACTAGGGAAAGAAGTGATTATCCTACTGCTCCCTATCATCCCCCTCAAAAAACCTCATACTATAAAACCTCCCCCCCAATATACATACCCACAAAAATAGATATATCCACCCCCGCAACCCTCAAACATCTAGTTCCAATCTTCTTCTGGGTGTAACCCTTGCTTTCCACTGCCAAGTCTACTGGTCAGTCACGGGTCTGCTCCTAGATGGTAGCAACCATGTCTCACTTACCTCTGTGTTCTCCACAGGCCTCCCTCCCACCCTGAGGCCTGGGCCAGTCTGGATTAAATGACAAAAAATGGAGAACTGTCATAATTCATGGGCTACTGCAGAAGATGGGCTTGCAAATAACTGACCAAATCAACAGATGCTGCATTTATTAACTGACCACGGCAGATGCTGGGACATGGAGATGTAGGTCCAGCTACTGCCCTCAAGGAGCTCCTGGGCCCCTCACAACATTTTATGAACAGTGCTACCTTGAAATTGTGGGTGCCTAAGAACAGAAAGGCTTGTGTAAGAGGAGATTCCTAACCTTGTTTTAAAAGACAGAGTCAGAGAAGACATTTCAGGTAAAGGACAGCACATGCAGAAGGAAGGAGAAAACATGGTGCTTGGGGACACTACAGGAAAGTAAGTGGGCCAGACCAAATACTGTGTGTGGGAGAGAAGAATAAACAAGACAAGCAAGATTCAAATCATGGAGGGTGGTGTATATTCTAAAGGGACTGAGAGTCATGTGACAGAGTGGCATAGTCAGATCTGCAGCGTGTCAAGAAGAGTGGAGACAAAAAGACAAGATATGGAAGACCAGTGTAGAAGCTATCAAAATGACCTAGGATGAGACTGATTAAAGGCCAGAGCAGCAGAGATGAGAGAAAGGGACCAGTCTGAGACTCTTTGAATACAGAGTCAGCAGGACTTGGAGACCAACTGGATGCTGGGGGAGTGAGGGAAACGGAGGGGTTGAGAACCCCTGCCAGGTTTCAGCTAGGGTAACTGGAGAGGGGGAATGGTTGCACCACTCTCCAAGAGGAACTACAAGAAGAGCTGATTTCGATTATCAGCCAAGAGAACTTAGACCTGCACTGTCCAATATGGTACTCACCATGTAGCTATTAAATTAATTAAAATTAAATTAAATTCTGTTTCTCAGTTCCGTTAGCCACATGTGGCTGACTAGTGGTTACTGTTTTGGAGAGTAGAAATCTACAGCATTTCCAAGATCAGAAAGTTCTATTGGATAGTGTTAATTTAGGTTATCTTAATGAACTAATATTATATTAATCTGAACTATAAAAATATAATGGCTAATAATACTTTTGCTGTTGATGTTTCCGGATGGTTCTATGTAATTCTTCTACTTCATGCTCTAAGTCCTTCTTCTCTTGCAAAAGACAATCAATATCATGATGCAGTTCTTCCATTTCTTGCGTTCAGGATATCACACATTTACAAATAGGTCGACTTATTATTTTTTTTTTTTGTCTTGTGACTGGTAAGGGGATCACAACCCTTGGCTTGGTGTTGCCCGCACCGCGCTCAGCCAGTGAGCGCACAGGCCATCCCTATATAGGATGCGAACCCGTGGCGGGAGCGCCGCTGCGCACCCAAGCACCGCACTCTCCCGAATGCGCCACAGGGCCGGCCCTAGGTCAACTTATTAAGTATATATCTTATCAGTCACCCATGGAAACAGTGTGGATAGAGGGTCATATGTCTTTCCACTTACTAGGTTATGGTGTTCTGGGACGTTGCAATGCAGTACTCCCACGGGGATGAAGGGGACAGAGAAGTTTCGGGGTGGAGGCCCATACACAATGGGGGCCCCGGCAGGAGGTGGGCCATATACAACAGTGCCAGGGGTGAGGGGTTGGCTATTGTTGGGCAAGGGAGGAGGCGGTGCATACAGGGCCACACCCTGGGGTACAGGAGAACCATCAGGAAGAACAGTATACATCATGTATCCAGAAGGAGGCACAAATGGGGGTTCCTCTTGGTCATCCAGCTCACTCTCTTCCTGGCTATCTCCTCCACTGTCTGCATCTTCAAAGAAATAAACAAAAGAGTGTTTAACCCCCATGGGGTAAAAACTAGGAAAACAGGTTTAGTAGAGAACATCAGCATTAAGACCAAGATACTAGAGATGTGAAAATAAAACTTCTAAAAAAAGGTCAAAAGCAGTTTTGAGAAGATCAAAACACAGACTCAAAGAATTTTCAGTGTCTAATACTTGAGTTTTTCTTACGCCTGTTAGTTTGTTTCTTTGTTCATTCATTCACTCATACATTCAGCACCCAACTGGGTACCCTGCTTCGCAATATGTAAAAGAACGAAAGAGATGTGCTGTGAGAACTCATAGCACTCAGCGTTTACCGCTGTTGTGACACATAACACTAATATGATGGCCTACTTATCTCCCCTAAAAACAGGAACTATGTTTGCTTATCACAAAGAGAGAGACTCTAGAACACAGCAGGCATTCAATAAATTGTTCCTGAATAAACAAATTCTCAGAAGGTAGTATTCCCATTTTACAGATTAAAAGTCTCAAAGCAGCTAAATAATTTGCTTAAGATCTCATAGCTGCTAAGTTAAAGAGCTGGGATTTATCCAGGTTGGATTCTTCCCCCGGAGTTTTGGAAGACAGACCTATAACACTTCATTTTAGCAGAGAGAGATTAATGGAATGAAACAAGGATACAAGGCACCATGGTCCAGGAGTACAAGCAAAGAAGCCACTCAGTCGGCCTGGGTGAAGCACATTGGAATAAGACTCCATAAAAGGTTGAGGACCCGGGTCTTCTTGAAGGATGAGTAGGAATCGGTTTGGGAGAGGATGGAGGAAGGACATTCCAGACACAGGGTTTAAAACATGGAGGTTCGAGGATCCTGGCATGTTGTAAGTATCTTAAGCAGTCAGGTAATGGCATGGAGGAGTGGTGGGAGCTGAGACAAGAGGACATTGGCCAAGACCAGATCCCAGAGAGCTTCACAAAGCAAGCTAAGGAGTTTGGACTGTGTCTTACAGGTTTCAAGGAATCGATAAAAAGTGACTGAACTGGTAAGAGAAACGCAACTTCCCTTATGGGATTTGACCTACCTCTATTTGAAAACGATTTATGTAACCCACTCCTGATGGGAGAATAAACCCAGTATCCTGAGGCAGGTGGAAGACCACTGCCTTCTTTTCCTTCTTGCTGCCCAGGATGTGGTTTTCTAACAGGAGTTGAGGCTGTGTACTTTAGGCCGACACCAGAGTCCTTGGTTGCCTGGGAACTACGGCTGGAAACCTAAAATAAATGATGAGCATACTATCGATTATAAAAGGAAAGGCTGATTCTGAGAAATGTCCAAGTCTAATGCAAAGTTGAGATGTAGCAAAGTTGTTTTCTTTTCATTATCATAATCCTCATTTTTCACAGACAAGAGTTAGAAGTAATCACATGGTCACATAAACTGCAGTTCCTTACACACAGTTCAGTTTATTTCCCTTTGGACTTGATCAACATGGCAGTGTCAGGGAGTCTGTGCAGAGAGGAGGCTGTGTGTGCAATGGCTGGGGTCCCATCAGACTGGTCTGTGCAAATGAAGGGCTTGAAGTGTGGTGAAAGCATCAGACCCATATCGATGTCTTTTTATCCCATCAGAAATTATTTAATAACATCTATCTCCTATGCTGTCTTTCTGTACAATTTTCTGGAAGTAACAAGTCCTTGGCCATGCTAAAATGTGAAAATCATGTTATCTGGCTCTTTGGGTGAATTTTATGCTGCAATTCCCAAGAGGGAAATGAAAACAAGTTTCTCCATATGTCATCAGACTTCTAGGTGTCAGCCTCTCTTCTTCCTGTACTCATCTTCCTTGGTTTCTTTTCTTTTGCCTTGTGCTTGCTGGCCCAGCAACTGAAGCAAAGGAAATCCATGAACTCTCAAAGGAATCTGGGGATATTAATCTTCTGCTGTCCTGGGAACTTGGCATGGCTTTAAAGCTCTCTGCTACTCTCCCTCTCCTTCCCAGTCTGTAAGTCTAGGCTCCAAACTTTCATCCACCTTACCCAGCTCACCGTACTTTGTTCTGACTTACACTGCTTCCACCTCCAGCACTGGTTGTGCCAAGGATGGTACTTCCTTTAGATTTCTAGAAGGATCTCAGATTCTGCTTTTTGGGGTTCTACCTAAGTCTACACAGCCCTGGGATCGTACTGTGTCTGAGCTGTTTGTCCCTGACTGTTACTTGTTAGCTGACTCTAGCAGGATGTCATCCACCCCCCCTGCTTTGGATGAGTACAGCTTATAGTCCTCTCCTCCCTTCCCACATTCAGGCACCAAGCTCTGATCATTCTGTCTCCTTTAACATCTCTTAATCCCATCTCTTCTTTTTCAGCTTCACTGATCTAGCTCTGGCTTCTTCTATCCTTCACGTGAATGCATTCAAACAGTCCCATAAAAAGCTCGCCCTTCCACAAGTCTATCCACCACACTCAGCCAGAATATACTTCCTAAACTATAGCTCTGATCATGTTAACACACAACCCCAGTTTCCTATGGCCTACATAACAAAGTGCAAAAGATTTCAAAACTCTTTAAAAAAGCATGACCCCAATCTACTTTTCCAGCTTCATCTTTTATTGCTCCCATCAAACCCTCCCAGTTTCCTATGGCCTACATAACAAAGTGCAAAAGATTTCAAAACTCTTTTAAAAAGCATGACCCCAATCTACTTTTCCAGCTTCATCTTTTATTGCTCCCATCAAACCCTCCAGCCCCATGAGGCTACTTGCCATGGCTAAGCCAAGTCTTCTCTTCCACACAGCTGTTTCCTCCCTCCTAAAAGCCCATCCTTCACTGCTTGCTAAGTGCCAACTTCAAGACCCGGCTTGTGAAGTTTCTTCCTCAACTTCCCCATGAGATGAATCCTTAACACTTCTCTGCAACTACAGCACACATGTCAAATCTGTTGTCACTGTTTTGTAACTACACTGGTATGGTCCATAAGCTCTTCGATAGCAGGGGCTATATCATTTCATCGTTGTAGCCATGCATGTCACTGTTTTGTAATTACACTGGTATGGTCCATAAGCTCTTCGATAGCAGGGGCTATATCATTTCATCGTTGTAGCCACCACTGACTAGCACTTGGCTTAGACTTCAGTAAGCACTGAGTGAATGTCTGTTAAAAGGAAATGAAGTCCACGTGCCTATTTTTCTGTTTGAGCCTCTGCACAATTCTATAACCATTTTCAGCAGGTACTCTGGGCTCGTCACCTTATCCCTTTATAGCATCCTCATTCAGGGACCCCAAAACATACCTCCTGAGCATGAACAGACAATTGCCATCTTCCCTGGGAAGGCCCTATTTTCATCTCAAATATTAACAACACTGAAGAACCTCAATGCGTCATTTAGCACAGAAATGTTCTTGGCACCTTGTTCACAAATTTGGGGAAGGGGACAATGTCACACTTCAAGAAAATTCAGTATATACTCCCAGCACCACAGAATTCCTACTTTTGATGATGATGGTGGTGGCATAAAGTACCAATAGCCTCGTCTTTTGAAAGGATCTGCCATGCTGCTGATGTAATCATTCTGATAAGAAACTTCACGTCGGAGTTCAGCAATTTCTTCTAAAACATTTTCAAAGCTTCCTTTGTTGTCTGTAAAGGAAAGCCATTCTATGAGGTTGATATGAAATCGCCTACTTTCCTTTTCTCTCAAAATAAAAAAGAGTCCATGACAGCCAATGAATTCTATGAGTTCCAAAGCTGACTTGGCTGCCTACCCCTTGGTAATTAGTTTTTGCTAACACTAAGAGGACAGGCACATCCTTCTTCCCATTAATTATGAAGTCAGTCAGAAAAAGCAATAAACAGATTTCCTTTGAAATTACAAATACAAACCTCTTATCTCCTTGTAATCAAGTCCCTCAATATCACACTTACACAAAATGTTTTTTAAATTCTTTTATTTTTCTTATTAAGCTAATTACCACGGCTCTCTAAATCAAGCTTGAAATTGATCTGCAATAGTTAAATACATTTTCTAAAGGTAAAAAACAAATAAGATAATTTTAGAACTATAAAACCACTGCCAAAATCAAGCTCAATACTTTACCAGCCCCAGTGAGGTCTAGTAAATTCCGCAGCCTTGCAATCTCTGTCCTTTGTCTCTCCATTGTCTCATTCAGTTTCTCGATTTCTGGAACCTGTGAGTTTGCTCCTCCAGTACCTACATCTGCTTTCTCCCTCTCAATTCGAAACTATTAAAAAAAATTACACACACTAAGTTGCCAATGAATTCTTTCCCAGATGCATTGATCCTTGCAACTTGATTATAATTCTATAATCTGTATTTACACTTGACCAGTGAGGAAACTGCATTACTCCTTGTACTTAAACTGCACTGTGCCTAGCACACAGTAGAGAATAAAGTTCTGACTGACTATTGATTGCAGTTCAGAATTCACTGAGATGCCACCCACAGTAATTTAGCCTTTCAGGACCCAGTAAGAAGGTCATCTCAGGGTATCAGCACCAACCTGCTCCTCTTTCTCCCTGAGAAGATTCTGTAGGAGTTCGATCTCTGCTTCTGCTCGGGTCAGATCCCTGGCTGCTTGTGCGGCCCTTCTGCTGAATCTCTCTGCTTCCTGCAACTCCTATTGGGACAAAGATATAAGAAAGACACCACTGCTATCATAGGTTGTCCTCTTCATTTCTTCTTCCTCTCAGATGGACTCTGCTTTTGTCACACTGCCTGCCTGGCTGGCCCATGCACTGTGGTGTCAAGGCCCACCTTCCCCTGTGTTGTTCCCATAGCTGGGCAGCCTGCCCCAACCCTCTAGGGGACCAAGTGGGCATCAGAAAGAACAAGTGCTAATTTTTTCTTTGCTGTTCTAGTCTTCAATTACCGGTCTCTCTGGGGCCTCATCATTAGATTTTTTCTCGAATGATCTATTATCTTAATCTCATTAGCATTTGTATCCTATAAAGCACCATAACAGACATTCTCTGAGTCAAGAGTCATAACACCCTACAAGGTTATATATATATATGTATATATATTTTATTTTTTTAAAAGCATTTCTTTGTATTTTTATTGAATTTTTTTTTTAATTTCTGCCCAGTTATGACAATGAAATGGGAAATCACAATTACAATTCACAAATGGTGCCATGAAAAACAACACATGCCCCATCAGGAATTACACAGAACCCTTTCCTTTTTATTCATTCAAAATAGAATCCAATGCATGTGTCAAATATGAGCACTGTTTTTTTTTTCTTAGAAGGGAAAAAACATTTAATTCTGGCAGCACTTTTAAAATTCCAGGAAGTGGTTTTTTTTTTTTTTTTTTGACTGATAAGGGGATCGTAACCCTCGGCACGGTCTGGTCTGCACCATGCTTAGCCAGTGAGTGCACTGGCCATCCCTATATAGGATCCGAACCCGCAGCCTCGGTGCTACCAGCGCCGCACTCTCCTGAGTAAGCCACGGGGCCGGCCCCAATTCCAGGAAGTGGTTTTGATTGAGGTAACATATATTCATACGACCGTACATGATGAAAAATTTGAGGTTCAGAGGGATTATATGGCAAGCCTTCAACCTTTGTTCAGGTACATACTGACAATTACCTCCCTAAGCAGATCCCTGCATTTTAAGGTAGGGATAGTATGTTACATCTGTTTCATCCGATGGTTCCTTTTAGGACTCAATAGAGTACAAGGCCCATAGCAGCACAAAATACATTCTTGAGGGTTGTGATGGGGGAAATACAATCTTCAGGTCTTAAAGACAACTTTATAGCGGTTTATAAAATAACCAAAGTCTGTAACAAGAGACCAATAGCACAAGTTACTATGTTTTTGACAGCAGCAGCACTGGTGGAAACTTGTTCTGTATATGTGGACTCACCTCTGCTCGCTCCTGGTTAATTTTCATAACAGTTCCATGAAGGGATTTAAGCTGGTCTTTTGCAATGGTGAGCTCAGCTGTGGCTAACTTATCAGAGGCAGCCACAGCTTTTTTTAATTTCTTCAATTCTTTACCCAAACCAAGAAACTGCTCCTGAGATTTGGCATCTTCAAGTTTCTTCTAAAATAAAAGATACATTAAAAAGATTAATCATTTGGTAGCAATGAATTAAGATGTAAGCTCCAGGAGGGCAGGGACTCTGTTCACTGTTGTATGCCCCACGCCTAGAACACCTGATACAGAGTAGGTGCTCCATAAATATCCACTGAACAAATAAGTAAATAATCTCAAAACGGAGATAAACATAGAATCATTCTTCTTAGTCAAGAATCTTAGTGATCATTCCTTCACTGGAAAAACATTTCCTGGCATTATCACCAAGAAATGTATGGACCAGCCATTGAAATCACTGAATTAGGCCCTGGGCGTGTGGTGGTGAAGAAGGAACTTGGCATTTCTGAGGAATTGAAAGAAGGAGCACAGTGAGAAAAGGAGAGATCTAAACAAAGGCAAATCATGCAGGTCCTCGTTGAAATCACTGAATTAGGCCCTGGGCGTGTGGTGGTGAAGAAGGAACTTGGCATTTCTGAGGAACTGAAAGAAGGAGCACAGTGAGAAAAGGAGAGATCTAAACAAAGGCAAATCATGCAGGTCCTCATATGCTTAAGAATTTTGGTCTTTATCCTAAAAACAATGGCAGCTTCAGGGAGAGGAGGGACTGACAACAGCTAATTCACATTTTAGAAAGACCATGTTGGCAGCTCTATGGAGAAGGGTCAGGGATAGAAGTGGGAGATCCATCAGGTGGCCACAGCAGTTATCTAGAAGAGAGATGACAGCTAGATGAGGATGGTGGCATCAGAGAAGGAAAAAAGTACATATATTCCAGATGTATTTATGTATTCAACAGGACTTGGGGACTGACAGGTTCTCAGAGAAGTATGAAGCAAGTTATTTGCTGAGGCTGGAAGGGAGATGGCAGGTGGAAGGAGGGAGAAGGTATGAACAGTGGAGCGTGGGAGAGTGAGCTTACCAGAGAAAAGGGTCATGTGCCCATTTGAGGTTGATAACCATAAGTTTACAGTGATACCACTATGCTGAATGGGTGATTTCTCCAGGAATACCTAGCATAGGAGCAGGCCCAAAGAAAGCAGATGGTTTCAGTTTTGTCAGGGAAATAAGACAGAAGAAAAGGGGAAAGGATTTGAGGATATTTGCAAAAAATGGCTACAGTGGTAGACCATGAAATTTAAGTTAAACAAAAAGGAAAATAAAGACAGGAAGGGCTTAACAGATAGAAAAGATAGGGCTTATGAATTAGAATTTCAATAAGGTTAAAAAATTGTTAGTGTGAGAGTGCCAGCAAAATAAAAGGTTATGATCAGATTGGGACAATTCAGTTTTTGATTTCAGAGGTGGTGGGTACAATTTCTGAATATGACCAGATCCAGGATGTGGCAATGGGAGCGGATGGTTGAGGGAGATGGAGAAAGGCCATCAAAGAGTAGCCAGAGTATTAGAAAGGAAGATGAGGAGTCTAAAGGTAATTTCCCATGAATATGTCCAATTGGGCAGGGGGTTTCTGAGAAGGCAAACTCATCCCAACATGATTTGCTAAGTACCACCTAATTGGCTCTAAAGTCACTCCTTATATTCCCAATTCTCTTGTTTCCATCTATCATAACACCCTAGTCTCAGATCCTTGAATGGATGACATGCATCCAGCTCTCTCCTAGGTCAGGGTCAGCTCTGTGCCAGCAATGCAGCCAGAGGTGACTTCGGATCACACCCCTCTCAGCTGACCCATCACTAGTAGGCAGGACCCAGGCAGCAGGTACCTATGTGTCTCACTTTCCCAGCCTTCCCCACCTTTTTCTCTAACTCTTGGAGTTGGGCCAGAATTCTTTCCTTTTCTTCATCAGCTTCCTGAAGTTGGAGATCTGTAAGGCCTTGGATTTCCTCCATACTTTTTAGATTTTCTTGCAAATAGTGAATTTCATTCTCCAAATGCTGGATTTTTGCTTCATGTTGCCTCTTATCAAAATTAATCTGTGAGGAAACCAAGTGTTAAGGATGATTTTTAAGTAAAGTAAGTTTTAAGCAAAATATAAACTTTGTACAGGGTTGTCTTTCATTTTACTACAGAGTGTAACAAAATTTTGTACTAATGAGTCATCAGGTACAGTTTCATCTTGAATGCTCTCTAGGATCCCTTTGAATGTTTGCCTCATCATTAAAATCATTACATTAAAAAAAAATCAGATTCTGGCACCACAATACACTGTAGCAATGTGGTATTATTTACCTGACCATTATGAAACATCTCACTTGCTTCTAAAACAAAGAAAACACAGTGTCACAAACAAGCCTGACTTTGACATCAGTAACCATATCCAGGGTTGAATTTTAAGTCACACCAAGCTAAATTTGTTATGAGTGAAAATAGCAATTAGGTTGCATTTACATGAGAAAGGAAGCATTGTAATTTCCTGAAAAACATTAATATCTGCCAAACACTTCCCTCCAGCTGCCTCTTGCCCTATTCTTACTCTTGTTTCAAGGGCTCTCTCACAGGCCTGCCTGAACTCTTCTTGTCCGTGTGCCAGTTTCTCTTGCTGCAGAACCATTTCTTCTTGGAGTTTTTGCTCTCTAACTTGTGCTTCTTCTCGTTCCCACTGGGAGCGTGCAAGGATTTCACTTAATTGTTTCTGTAAATCTGCAAGACTTTTCCCTAAGACATCTGAAGGAGTCTCCATTCTGGTAAGAAGGAAAAAAAAGACAGAATAAATGTGACATTTTATTTTTGATGCTGGATAGAAATATGCTGTTAACATTAGCACAAGAGTGAAATGAGCTGTGTGAAGAGACTGGTGTCAATTCATAGCAATTTACTGAGCATCTCCTAAGTGCAAATCATTGTTTTATCAAATGACTGCTGCCACTCTAAAAACACAGACCCATATTAGGCTTATAATGTTTCCTCAAAGGATAAATGCCCATTTCATATATCTGAAATAATTCTGTTTTTATTTGATATTTGTTCTCTATTTAAAATGCATAATGTGGCTCCACTTCCTGACCATAGGTAATAAACTTTCAAGGAAGAGTTACTCTTAATACCTTTACCTTTTTTAAATTAAATAATACCAAAAAGTATAAAAGATCTAAAACGTAAAAAAGAAAAAAGAAAAAAAAAAATCAGTCATTAGCAGAACTTAGAAGGGGAGTTCACCACTGAACCTCACACTCACAAATCTGAGGTAGTGAAGTCCACTCTACACTCGAAGGTCTTGATTTTTCCCTTACCTCACTTCCCCAGCACCTAATTTCAGTTTTCTCCTTAGCTCATCCACACGAGCTGCCACTTCTTCTGGACGAATCAAACCATCAACCACATGGTTAAGGTGATTCTGGAAATCTTTAAGTTGGTGTTTTAACAGATTATTGTCATCCTATGGAAGGGGGTAAAATGGGGAGTATCTATTATATGCCAGCATATTTTCACTAACAAACTAACAAACTTAACTAGACCACAGAACTAAATTCAGACAATGCCTCTTTCAAGTAAAAAGAAACTGCTAAAATTTCCCTACATTGTAGAGAAAAATAGTTCCATGTTCTAAGCCACTAATTGTACTCCCCTGAATACCTATATTCTACCTGAGTGAGTAATCTACTTCAAACTCAGTGTAACATTGTTAACTAAAATGGAGAATTTAGAACTGCAATTAACATGTTTTTAAGTGCCTGTCCCATCTGGAGTCCTCTTATCTGTAAACTGTCCCTGGCCACTGACCTGAGGCAGTCCTTTCTGTACTACTATCTAATCCTGGCCACAGGTGACTTGATCCAATGCCATCCAATCCACTGACTAGTCAGAAAACATACTCTCATTCTTTCTATAATTTGAATCAGCATCCAGTATGGCAAGACTATATATATATATATAAATGCTGAACATGAAAAGATATGTCAGTTAAGGGCTGGGGCCCATGATGGGCCAAACACAACGCCGAGAGACAGAGAAGGAGAAATGAGAGAGCCATGTGGCCCCTGAAAGTTTGACAGAGCAGCTCTGGTTCCTAACAAGCAGTTTCCTTTCTTGAGCTAATGCTCAAGTTTCAGTTCATTGCAACTAAATGATTTCTGAGAAAGACATATATAAGGTGGGTTTACTGTGTACTCTTATCAGGAGGTTAGTAGGCCAAGTACCAAAGAACCTAGGTACTAACAAAGGTAGTCCCATAGCATGGGCCGGCATTCTGGAAAGCTGACTTCAGTTTCTCCCTTGGAAGAGAAGGCCCCTGAAGAATGTATTTTAATCCTTTTCTGTAAGAGATGTATACTGAAGTATTTATGGGTGAAACAAAGATGTATGAAATTTTCTTTAAAATATTCCAGTAAAAAATGAGGGACTAAATGAAATAATAAATGTTGACAGTTGTTTAAGCTGGATGATGGGTAAATAAAGGGTTACAAGACTATTCTCTTCTGTTTTTGTGATTATTTAGAAATTTCCATAGTAAAAACAAAAAACAATAATCCAAGGAAGACCCTACATACACAGACAACTCACACAAAAATGGAAAATATGTACATCATCTTTTATATTTGTTTCAGAAATCAAACTTACAGAAGTAAAAATTAAATTCTAGGTTAATTAGATTTCTTTAAACTTCGAGGAAAAAATATTTGAAGTGTTGGAAGAAGAGTAAATTTGTGTGAGCAGAGTCTTATTTGTCACAAATCTCCCTGCATGGTTTTTTGGCAGCCTGCCCTCAAACCACATAAACTCTGCCCCTTTATTTCTGGTGTTAACAGCTGCCACCTCAGCCAGCCAAGCAGCCCCTGACCTCACAGATTTGGAGATCTGAGTGTTGATTCAGGTATCTGTTTGTTCAGACATCTGTCCTCTTTGACAGAGTGTAATTATCTGGAAAATCCTGTCCACCTGCTTCTCCTGCAGTTTGTTGGGCAGATTATTGTGAGCTATAAAAATATTCTGCCATCCATTCCCCACAAATTTAAAATAATTGCATTTTTAATAGAATCCTTTCTGAGAAGAGAATTGTGAAAACTGTTTACAGTTAAGAAATCCTACTGCAATCCACTCTAGTTAAATTCCTGGATAATTACAAAGATATTTCAGTGTAAAAGGAATGTACCAATCTGATTTTAGCTCAGTCTGGTGACAGACCTGCTTCTATGAGAAATGAAAGGTATTGCTTTTGCCCATGAGTTTACACTCATGAGTATGCTCTTTACTACTGACACTGCCTCCATCTCTTTACACCATTGTAACAACACAAACAATATTAATAATCTTGAAACCATGGTTACAAGGGAACAGAGACTATGGTACTGCCCCACCCACATTTCCTTTTTTTTTTCTAATAATTCAAGTTTCTTACTACATGTTACAGCAGGTCGTTAAGTGCCAAACTAAAGATATCATTATTTTTGGGTGTCTTATCTAAGAATATATTCTAAAACAACAAATCTTCTAATAATTCAAGTTTCTTACTACATGTTACAGCAGGTCGTTAAGTGCCCAACTAAAGATATCATTATTTTTGGGTGTCTTATCTAAGAATATATTCTAAAACAACAAATCTCTACCTGCAGCTGTTTAAGCTTTGTGTGAAGCTCATTATTCTCTTGTTCCTTTTCTTCTGAGAACTGTATTTTTCCAAGGGCATTCTTGAGGGCTTGCTTTTCCTTCTCAAGTTCTACTTGAAGGGCTGACTGTTCTAACTGTTGCCATAGGAAGCAATAATATGAAAGTGTAAAACAGCAATAAGTTATGATCTAAAAAGGCATAAATAAATTTACATATATACACCATCCCTTGTTAGCTATGGTTTTATAGTTTTATGTTTGTACTCCCAAATTAAAAAACCCAAGATAATTTTCTCACATGTACCTTGAACTATTAATACTTAAGGAGAAGTAAGCATCAGAATTGGCTCAGCCCAGATATACCAAATCAGAATCTTCAGGGGTGGTAGGCCCAAGCACTTACCTTTAAAAGCTCTGCAAGTGATCCAACACTTATTGCTCTCCTTTCCCTTAGACCAGTATTTCTCTAACTGTGGTCCTCAAATATCTGTCTCAAAATCACTTGGTACTGATTAAATACCAAGTTAAAAATGCCTGTCAAAAATGCAGATGTCGGGCCGGCCTGGTGGCGCACTGCTACAGTGCGCTGCTTGGGAGTGTGGCGGCGCTCCCGCCGAGGGTTTGGATCCCACATACAGACTGGCCGCTCACTGGCTGAGCGAGGTGCGGGCGCAACACCAAGGGTTGTGATCCCGTTGCCGGTCCCGGTCCGGTACGGGCGCGACACTGAGGGTTGCGATCCGTTGCCGGACACGAAAAAAGACAAAAAGGAAAAAAAAAAAATGCAGATATCTAGATTCCATATCAGACTTGATGGATCAGAATCTCTAGGGTGGGGCTCAGGAATCTGCATTTAACAAGCTCCATAAATGATTTCATATAACTAAAGTTTACCAATTATCCATAGATCACAGAAGATCTGTTATGTTCTCTTGAGGTGTGTGTGTGGGGGGGGGAGGGGTTGTCCTTTCAACACCAAGTGACTCAGTGAAAAAGCCAGACTTTTATAACATTTTTGTTAAGACTTATAAGGATCTTTCTTTATAAGCCAATGGGAGTACAAAGGACAATGTAATTCAAGCTGGTAAGGGCTAGCTTGAAAAGAGGAAAACTTATTTGAAAGGAGATGCCATCTAGAATTTTTATTCACTATTATTTAAAAATATGTATTTACTGTTATTTTAATTGTTTTTCCCCAACTTCCTGTTTTCTCAGACTCTGATCTTATCAACTGTCATTTTGCAAATCTTGGTACTCTTGAGTAATATAATCCTGACAATTAGCAAGTAATCCTCTGACATCTGATACAATGACATAATTACTATAATAAACCAGACCTATTTTTAGTCCCTTTTCTAATGATACAAATGTTCTTTTACATCATTCCTGAGATTCAAACTATCTTATTTCATTTTTATCCAATAAGCACATATTGACCCTTCTCACGTGCCAGGCAATGAGAAAACAGAAACAAGCAGATACATGTACAATCTGAGCATTTGCTGAGCTCTGAGTCTAGCCAGAGTGAGACAGACAAACTAAATGATCATCATACAGATGATAAAATGCCTTGACCAAGCAGAGGTTATAGGAAAACCAAAGTAGAGTCCTGAATCCTGACTTTCAGCAGTCAGAAGGGGAAGATGAGGGTGGGCTTTCTGGAGGAAGATGTAGCCCATTTGGCTAACAGGCTGAACAAAATTGGATTTTTAAGCTGATAAAGAATGTACTACAACTGGCCTCTGCCTACCGCTCTGCCTTCACCTCTCACCCTCCTTCTTCACTCCTCTCCTCACTCCTGGCATCCTGCAGGCATACTTCCAGCATTTCAAATGTACTATGCTCTATCTTCTTGCCTCTGCCTAGAACACTCATCCCTTACCCCTAACCTTTTTCACCGGTGCTCCCTTGCATGGCCAAATCCTACTCATCCTTCAAGACTTGGCTGAAACATCATTTCAGCAGGGTGGTCTTCCCTGACAACCCCCTCCTCTGCCAGATCCCTGCCCCTTCTTTCTCCCCACACCTGCTTCACCCGGTGGACCATCAGCTCCACAGGACAGCCACCAATTCTATGCTGTTCACTAGAGCATCCACAGTACCTGGCCCTCAATGCTCCATCTATACGTAATTATGGATGAATAATTGCAGGGAAAGTGAAGATAAATGGTCAGGGTCCCTTGAGGGACCTTGCATGTTCGGAGTTACCAAGCATTTGATGTAAATATGCACGTGCACCCAAGTGTTCCTTGGTTATTGTCTAATGTAATTACATATGTGCACCCAGGTGTCCTGGGTTATCGGACTTAGGTATAAAGGACTTGTGGCTCAGATCCACAGTGCCCCCCATCCCGGGCATACCCCGGGGGGGCCACTACTACTGCTGGAGGATGTTGCTGCAAGCTGTCACTGCCAGGGTCCCCGGGACCCTCTGGGAGGCCACTGCCGCCACTGCTGCTGGAGGCTGCTATAAGCTGCTGCTGCTGAGGAAGCTGAGGACTGAGTTTGTGTTGTCTGCCAATGGCTCCCAGGATCTTTCCCAATTACCTAGCTCATGGACCTGTATGTGAGGGGTCTGTGACCCAGTCTGTACAACAGGTTTGAAGGGTCTGTGGGGCCTAGCCCTAGCAATACAATAATGTTTTCTCTAATTTATAAGTATATTTAAAATAATGGTTCTTTCAACCACCACAATAGAAAACTAAAATGTAACATCAACTTAAATGAAGTCTCTTAAAGCTGTTCTGAGAAAGAAAAGCTAGAATATACTGAATACCAACTGCCAGGTGCTATAATTTATTGAATATCAAATGCTCATTATCTCATTTATCCTCACCATAAGCCATTTTACAGAGAAGGAACAGGCTGGGAAGCTCAGAGCCATGAAGTGATTTGCCCATTCACACAGACCTAGTATTTGAACCCGGAATGTCTGACTCCAAACATGTGCCCTTCCCATGACTCCATACACATTATATTAAAAAGTGTTTCATCTTAAGACATAAGTAAAGGAAGAATGATATCTTAAGGCACAGGATACTTAGTTTCTAGTTAGCTTTGTTATGGCTAGTATTTGAACCCGGAATGTCTGACTCCAAACATGTGCCCTTCCCATGACTCCATACACATTATATTAAAAAGTGTTTCATCTTAAGTTAAGACCTAAGTAAAGGAAGAATGATATCTTAAGGCACAGGATACTTAGTTTCTAGTTAGCTTTGTTATGCTCCTACTTACCTGGGTAAGCCTTGTCAGTTTTTCCAACTCTTCCTTGAGCTGCTTGGCTTCAGCATTCCTTAGCTTTAGCTGAGCCTCTAGCTCAGCTTCATAGGCATTGAGATTGCCCTGGGTCTGCTGCAAGGATGCATTCACCTCATGCTGCTCCCGGAGGGCGCTTTCTAGTTCTGCAAGCTCCTGGAAGGATTCAGTGTATTTAACTATGAAACCCTCACTGTGCTGCTTAAGCATCTGCAAATCATTATACGTAATTTGAGCACTGTAAACCAAATGCTGGCCAGTCACTGCTGCCTGGCACAGAAAGTTTTCATTAGTAATATGATGAAGCTCAGGCTGTGTTTATCCTAGCTGGAATACAGAACCCTAACTAAATATAATCAGAGAAGTCAGTAAGTTACCAACATGTTGTTTTCTAAAGCTATCAGTTTTGTGATATTGGCAACTAAATGTTTTCACATTCATTATTTCTTCCTATCTTCACAATAACTAAAGCAAACTGCACAGTTCTACAGATGAAGAACTGGAGAATGAACATCTAAGTAAATTGCACAGGGCTATGCGGCTAGAAAGAGGATAAAGTCAGGATATGAACCCAGATCTCTGACTCCAAAGCTCACACTCTTCCTATTAAACCACAGTATGTTCACTTTCAGAATAACAAAATGGGATTGGCACTCTCTGATATTAAGGATGATAGAATAACTTAAATGAGTACTAACAAGAATATAAGTACATATTGATTAGTATACCACAGTTCTGATTCATTTTAGCCCATCTGTTTTTTGTTAAACATTACAGCTTTCATCTATTTATTTGGGATTTTGAAGAATTAAATCAAACTATTCTGGATTTAAAAGGAGGATTCTGTGATGAGAAATTCTACAGAAGAGTTTCTCAATGGGTGACCCAAAGACCACTTGGCCTCTGAATCATGTGGGCTGCCTGTTTGAAAGGCAGACACCACATACAACCAACAAAAGATTCATATCCAGAAAATATAAAGAATTCCTATAAATCATTAAGAAAAGACATACAATCCAACAGAAAAAAAGGCAAAGAATATGAACAGGAAATTCACTTAAGAGGAAACCTGAATGACAAATAAACAAGTGGAAGGTGCTCAACCTCTCCAGTAATCAGCAAAATTCAGTTAAAACAAGATAATATTTTGCATAGGGCATACAGGAACAAATTAAATAAACCATGAAGAAACAATCGACAAATCCAGAATGTGAGACAATCTAGAGGACCACCAGCCTAGATTCTTCTCTCTCTCTCTCACACACATTATAAGACATTCTTGCGACAACTGGAAAAATTTGAATATGGTTCAGGTGTTAGATGACATTAGGGAATTACTGTTAATTTTCCTAGGTTTAATAATGGTATTATAGTGATGTAGGAAAATGTCCTTATTTTTAATAGATGTGTGTTGAACAGATGATATTATGGTGTCTGCAACTTTCTTATGGACAGAAAAAAAAGGTATGTGTCTGTAATAGAAGGTATGTGTCTATAATAGAGAAAATAAATACAACAAAATATTTATGGAATCTAAGAGGGCCCATAGATGTTCACTAAACTATTCTTTCAATTTCCCTGTAAGCAGAAAAATTTGCATAATAGAAAGATGGTGGAAAAGATACCATTTAAAACTCAGCAGATCAGCAAACATAAAGTCTGAAAAAGTATTAAATTTCCTGAATTTGATAATTATTCTGTATTTATGTTACAAAATGTCCTTGTTCTTAGGAAACATATACTGAGATATTTAGGGGCAAAGAAGCACAATGTCTACAACTAATTCTCAAATGTTTCAGGAAAAAAGCCTATATAAAAATGTATATAAAATCATGTAAAAATTATATATGAGAGAGAGATAAAGCAAATGTGGCAAAATATTAATTGGTGACCCTGAGTGAAGGGTATATGTGAATTAATTATTCGTGTTTTTCTTGCAACTCTCCTGTAAGTTTGAAATTATTTCAAAATAAAAGCCTAAAAAAAGAAATTGAACACCACTAAGGTGTTGGCAAAGATGTGGTAGAATGGTATCCCTCACATTGCTGGTAAGAGCAGAAACTGAATCACTATGGACAGTAATTTGACAATGTCTAGTGAAGTTAACTAAGGATACACATACTCTCTGACCTACAGTTCCACTTCTGAACATAGTCCCCAAGTCTCAAGGTGTGTACAAGAATGTTATACCCAGCATTGTTTGTAATAGCAAAAGACTGGTAACCGCCTAAATGTCCCTCAAAACAGAATGAATAAATAATAAATTTGTGGTATGTACATGCAATGGGATGTTACATTCATCAATAAAAATAAACGAAGTAGAGCTACATGCATCAATGTGCATAAATTCTCAAAAACATAAATATGGTCAAAGAAAATGTACAATAAAATATATTTTATATAAAGTCTTAAAATCATGAAAAACAATACTACATATTACTTGTGAATGTTTACATGTATAATAAAAGAATAGAGATATAGGAAATAATAACCATACTCAGGGTTTTGTTACCTCTGGAAAGGAGTACATAGGTCAAATACATCTGCAATGTTTTATTTCTTAAGCTGGGTTGTGAGTACATGGTGTTAAATATTATTTTTGATACTTTCTATATGCCTGAGAAATTTCATAATATTAAAATATATTAATTCAGATTTCTGGAGCCAGCCCTACTAAGCATGAAGTTTGGGAATCTGTGGTTCTCATACATGATAAAGTTTGCCAAACAACTAAAATAGAGCAAGTGAAATCTCCAAATGAATGGGCAACAAATCAGGTATGGATTTGTCTTATTAGCTATAAAATAATGTAATAACAAGAATAAGAAAAGCCATGTTGTGCTTAATTTTGCTGCACAAATAATAAAACATGAACATTTAATACAGCTTTTGCAATAGCTACAATTTTATAATCTTTAGGAGTTATTTGACAACAATACCTTCCAGGGATAGACATACAGCTAAAACAATCCTTTTCTTGGCAAAGGAAAAATAATTATTCCAAATGTATCACAGCTAAAGAAGGAAAAATCTTCAACTTTTAAAAGAAAAAAAATAGCCACTAACACATTTTGCCACCTACAGTTGCACTGCTGCTAACTTCTTCAACTAACTCAATTTGAACATCACCTACTTCTGAAGCTAAGGAAAAAAGGCAAGAAGAAACAAATCATACCTTCCTCATATTTTCTGCATCCATGGCAACTATTTCCAGTTGGTCCCTTTCCTGCTTGACTTCGGTCAATCTCTGCAACAGTGTCTCTTTCTCGTCCTGTAGCTTTCTGCACTCATTCTGGGCCTGCGTTGCCTGACCTTTGATGGTCCCCAAGTATTCTTGCAACCCACTGATGACACCTTCTAAATCCTTCTTCAGGGCTTCATTTGCTGCTATCTGGCCTAAGCAAGATGGAAAAGGGGTAATAATGTATATTTTTAAAGTGCAGCTTTGTCTCTTTAGCTATTTGTTACTAGCCAACAGTGAAAAGCTTTCAATTATTTCCTATCTTTTCTTTTCAAGATATAATGATAATTTTCTTTCTATTGTCCACAGTAAAGGAGTATTAAGCAGGTATACAATAAAAATAGTATATTTAGTGGGCAATGCTTATAAAATGCCTGACTCGTATTGTTAAAAGTTTAAATAATTTCCAAATAAAATAGTGGAAAATGTGCAGCAAAACTGTAAGCAGGTATACAATAAAAATAGTATATTTAGTGGGCAATGCTTATAAAATGCCTGATTCGTATTGTTAAAAGTTTAAATAATTTCCAAATAAAATAGTGGAAAATGTGCAGCAAAACTGTGAGTTCTTGCTGCTAGATACATAAAACAAAACCACTCATTATACAAGACTAACCCAAGACCAGCAGTATAAACATGTAACCTGAAGACTTAAAAAACAAACACTATATTGGGTACCTACTATGTGCCGGCACTTTAAAAACACTCTCTCATTTAATCATCCCAACAACTAATGATAGAGATAGAAATCTTGTCCAAATTGACACAGTTAATAATGACAAAACAGGCACAGTTAATAATGACAAAACGGGACCTTTTTACAATGAGCTCAGGCTCTCACCACAACAGCCTATTGTTTTCCTCTTCCACTATTATGGAAATGTCACATTTTAAATTTGCATTGCAAAAGTGGATCCTAAAATTCTTACTACACTCTTCTCATAACTAGATACTGAAGTCCCCGATGTCAATGGGCTGTTTGCTCCTAAAAGGATTTGATGCCACAGAAGATGATGATCACATGCCAGAGCTTATCACAATCATGTATTGACTTCTCACCCACTGAAAGAAATGACCTGATTCACCAGGCATCAATCAAAAACAAAACTCAAATAAAAATTTTTTAATTTTAATTTTAAGCCCTTTTAGATACTCTGCAAATATTTCCCTAGCAAATAATAGTACTAACAAGCTGGACTATATTCTGATAATATCTGGATTATCATCTTTCTTTTATTAATATTGAAACTGCTTTACCTTAAATTATACTTAAATTCTCACCTTCAGTAAGCTGTTGTTCAAGGTCCTTAATCTCTTCAGTCTCATTAGCAATTCTAGAAAGTATCTCGTCCAAACGGCTTTCGAGTTGTTTGTACTGCTTGTTCATAATGTCAAGCTGTTGTTCTTTACCCCTTTTCTGAGCCTTCATATGGGACTGAATTTAAAAAACCAACAAAATCCCAATTTCTTTAAACTCTTCTAAAATAATAATCCAACAACATTTAAAAAAGAATAGAAAATAAAATGTAATAATTTGCATCTATTTTGTGTCAGGCCCTGTATTATTTTCATGTGAGTTGTTTTCATTTAAATCTCAGGATAACTTTTTGTGGGAATCATCTCCATTTTACAGATGAGAAAACTGAGGATCAGAAAGGTTAAGTGATTTTTCCAACAGCACAGCTAGCAGGTTATGTGGCCAAGTTCAATGTTATTTGCACTGCATTAAAATGTGTCTTTTAAAAAAGGCTTCCAAAAAGTTAGTTGATTATATTGACATAAATCTATAGAAAAAGATTTTAAAAGTATATTCCAAAATATTAACAAGGATTTTATCTGGGTAGAAGAATTACAGGTTTTTTTTTTTTAATGAGTTTTTTAACATTAAAAAAAACTTTTTCTAATAGATAAGTAATACCTTTTTAATCTAAAAAAACACATTACGTATACTTTTTCAAAAAAAGGCTTCTTAGGGGAAAATAGAAACATGAAATAAGTAAATACTTGGAATTCAAGTTTATTTTCAATTTCTCATACAAACATTTTGCTTTTAGATTTGATAAACTGGAAGCTGACAGAGTCCTCAAAGATCATTTAGCCCAGTGAGTCTCACAAAGGAGGGCCAAGAGAGGCACACTCTTCTACCACTGCACAAGCCCCTGGTGGAAAACAGAGCTTTCACACACCCACACACCCACACACCCCGATAGCCATTGCATTAGGGAGCCACTGTTAACTGAAAGGAGTGGTTTGTATTTCTCAGGTGGACTAGGGAAAACAAATTGAGAACCAATGGTCTAGTCTAACCCTTCCTTTCACAGGTGAGAACACTGAATCTCAGATCCATCGAGTGACTTGCCCAGGTCTCCTTAGGCAACTGTTCATATGGAGACAAAATAATTCCCCAGAGAACCTTTACCCACCCACTCACACCCTCATGACTCTAAGTTTGCCCCCACAGAACTAGAACTATAAAAGAAGAGAAAACTATCAGGAGAGTGAACTGAATCAAAGTCTGAACAACAAATGTGAAGGTCCAAATCTAAGATCCATTTGATTATAAAAGAACATTTTCAATTTTAGATGTCTGCTTCCCCCAAATACAAGAAAAGTCTCTTCATTTTGAAGAACAAATGAGAGGCTGCTTCATTAGACGGTTTTATTTTACTACTGGTAAAACTTGATGGGATTTTCAAAACTTTTTCTCCCTACACTCCTAAAATACCCACCTAAAATCTTTCTAAATAGGCAACTTATAGATAACAGCTTACATTCTAAGTAAATTCAGAATTTTTATGGCTCAAGAAAGAATTTTTTTAAAAATGATAGCACTCATATCTGTATCAACCTTTAAAATTCACCATTAAAAATTCCACTCAAACCTCTTTATATGCAGGACAAAAGTTTGGTTCAATACGCCAGTGATGTACATTAAACACATGGGAGCAAAAGTAGATTCTGCGATTTTCACTACTGTGAAGCTCACAGAAGAGTTATTGTAAAAACAGGAACTTACATCTGACTCCTCCTTCGTTTAAGTCCTTCGTACAGAGAGAGAGAAAATGATCATACCTTAACTTAGAATTTGTCCTGTTAAAAACTGAGCCGTTGAGAACAGAGAAACTGTGCGCGGAACGCTTTCTAATGCTGTCTTGAAATTCATGTGCACTTCCCCCTCTGACAGTCACATTTTTGCAAGCACCTCAGAGCCTCTGTAACTTCGCAGCGGCTCAAAGCACACTCCTGGCCAAGAGTGACAGGCAACCGTTCGCCCAATCACCAGCAGCCTCTGCGGGCAGGGCCCACCCTCTGTGTTTTAAATCATAACACAGGAAGCTTCCGGGAGCCAATCACGCCCAAACTTTGCAACAGATCACTACGAGCTAATTCCCTCTAGAGAACAGTTAGTTACCTTTTGCTTCCACAAGGCATTTCCAGAGGGATAAGCAATATAAGTCTTCTTTATTATGTTTGCTCCTGTGATATTTGTGCTTCTAGCTATTAACAATTTTATAACTAAAATGGGACTTTATTTTTAAATGGTACCTTTTCCTTTGAAACATAGTTAAATGCTTATTGTGTTTGTTGAAAACCTGACTAGGCTTGGTTCTGAGCTAATTTTAAAATAATCTATTTAGACCTTCAATCCCTTTGTGAGGAGCGGGTCATCGCAGCATAAACAAGGGCGCCGCCTCTTTCTAAAAGGGTGATTTGGAGCAAATCACTTAATCTTTCTTAAACCACATTTTCTTCCTCTGCAAATTAAAAAAAAAAAAAAAAGTGCCACCAACCTCACATGGATACTGTGATAAAATAAAGTGCCTCACAGCATATGCAAAATAGCCAGCACAATGAAAGACACATCGTGGACATTTAATGTGTTTGCTTTCGATCATATCTCATCAGAATCAAGCTCTTACTTTTAAATTCTGCTTGCTATTCTGAAAGATACTTCACCTGATTAGAAAATAAAGGTTAATTAAGAAAAAGTCTATCCACATCTATAGAAAACTATACAGGAATCCCACTCTTGATTCTTCTCTTTTGCTAAAAGGCTCAAATTTTGTAGCCTAAAATGGGGTGTCTAACACTAGTCAATAAGGCAACTTTGTGCAAATTAGAAAAAGATGCTCCCTCTGGGTGAACAAATTAAAAAGATGTCCTCTGGTGCTGCAACCATAAGAACTATTAGTAGTTCTAAAAAAACAAAAAGGGCCGGCCCGGTGGCGCACTGCTACAGTGCGCCGCTTGGGAGCGCAGCGACGCTCCCGCTGAGGGTTCGGATCCCACATACAGACCGGTTCCCGCTCACTGGCTGAGCGAGGCACGGACGCAGCACCGAGGGTTGCGATCCCCTTGCCGGTCCCGGTTCGGTACGGGCGTGACACTGAGGGTTGCGATCCGTTGCCGGACACGAAAAAAGACACACGAAAAAAGACAAAAAGGAAAACAAAAACAAAAACAAAAAAAAGAAACACCTGGTTTGTATGTTTCATCTTTACCAGTTTGTGCTTAATTTTGGCTACCTTCAAAACTTGGAAACCATTCCTAAGTCTCATTCAGTTCCTTTCTACATGCAATTCTTTACAGAAATCCAGTGAGAAACTCTTCATCTGCCAAGAATATCACACTCGCTTACTGAAAGCAAACACACAATCCAGGTTCTAATTAGATTTAAAGATCACAGAACTGGAATGGGGCATCCTACCTTTTGCTATGCAAGCATTCATAAACCTAAAACTGCCTCGGGGGATACAGATACCAGTTGGATATAGTTTCTTCCTCGGGGGCCTTACATGGGTGGCAGACTTCTTAACAAATAAATGCAATAAAGTAACCACATTGCATATTACTTAAAATCTCTGATTTTTTGTGTAATAAAAATTCTTTAAAATAATCAAGACTACTTTTGGTTTCAATTGTAATACTAAGTCTCAGGCTTTTGTTAGAAAAGAACTTATATCTCTGATGATAAGATTATTCTTTATCAAAATTAGCTAGCCCACAAAAAATATACATGGTATTTTACTAAAATATTTAAAGGAAAAATTAAATAACTTGTCAAGTACTTACAGCAATATAGTGCACTGTCCTTACCATGTTAAATTCTATGATTTCTGATAATCCAAGGATCTTAAAGATCTTTCAAAAAATAGCTTTATTATCCAAAGTATACCAGGAAAATATGTAGGAAATATTTTTACTTCTAATTTAGAAATATTAGCTACAATATAAGCCCTTAGTAAGACTTCTCCAGGTAGAGACAGAAAGAGAGAAGAGCCTGATCCTATCATGCAGCCACCTGACCACATCTGGCCATGTCTCAGGAAGACATACTCCAGAGAAACGTTTCATTCTTCAGAACAAAACAATATGAAACAACAAATAGCTTTAGTGAAATATTGGCATAATGGATTAAAGAAGAGGTAGAGAAAGGACTCTGAACCTTTCAGCTCTTTGTGTTCTTAAGAAAGAAAAAAACAAGGAAAGGAGAGAGAAAGGGTAAGAAGTTTGGAGAACATGTTGGAGCAGGTTTCTCTTGCTCTGAAATACTGGTTCAATGAAACTCAACCACTTTAAAAAAATAAATGTACCATGTAGCCATCATTCTACTGAAAGCTACCTCCTTCAAGCTAGGTTGTTTTGTTTCAGACATATGCACACATTTTGTATATGTGTATATACACATATATTTATATATAATGCACATACACATATACATTCACACATGCACATACTTAAGTATTTAAATATCTAAATAACTTAATTTAAAAATTTAAATCACTTAAATTTGTACATCAAACTAAAAGAGACTTTCAGAAAGGACTCTGCTGCTCAAAATGAGACATGTACTATCTAGATAGAACAATATTCTAGTCTCCATAAAACCAGCCAAAATTTCTTAATTTACTTACATTTTTTGGGTCTTTGGAATCCAGGCTATCTATAGTTATTTGCAGGTCTTTAACTTCTTTCTGCTTTTCGGCAATTTCTTGCTTTTGCTTTCCCATCTGCATTTCTAGATCCAGAGCTTCCTGGCGTAATTTATTTACAAGTTGTATCCTACCACTCAACTGCTTGAAAAGAAGGTCTTTCTCTGCTTCTGAAATCTAATCCCCCCACACCCCGACACATAATTAACAGAAGATAGCAACATTGATCTATAAAGACAACAACTTCTACAATTTAAAAAGGTATTTTATGTTCTATCAGTTTTTTACAAAGGTAAAGAATTATCTAGGCACTCCATGCATATCTTATACTTTCATGTTTATTATATGTAGAAAGCCTTATTTTATAAAAGTTTGTGAAAACTAATAAATTTAACAGCAGGTACAAATGAAGATGTCATTCTAGTATAAACAACTTGTAAATTATTAATAATAATAACCACAATATTAATGACAGCTGATATTATATAGTACTTACTATGCATCAGGCACTGTTCTAAATTCTTTTCATACTTTAATTTAATCCTTAAAACATAAAAGGTAGAAAGTGTATTTATCCCAATTTTACAGATAAGGAAACTGAACATGGAAAATTTAAATATCTAGCTCCAGGTCATACTAAGAGGTTGTGGAACCAAGACTTTGTGTGACTCTAGACAATTTCACTAACTACTGTTTACACTACAATTCCTAACGTATTAAAGTACAAAGACAGTCAACCAATAAATTCTGAGTACTGATACAGAAGCAATAGCTTAATACTCTATTTCCTACTCCTATCAGTTTTTAGCATAGAGATTTATACAAATATAAAAATGTTTCTCAAAAGTCTGTATAGAAGTATAAAAAGAGGATGCAGATAAAAGATTAGAATAAAATAAAATAAAATATTCGTAATGATTATGTGATTCCCTATAACTGCAGTACCTGTATAATCAGGAAAAACTTAAAAATTTGTGGTCACTGGTAAAATCATCCCACACCACAGGATTATAAAATATAGTAAACTCATTAACTTGAGATTTTTATTTTACTGAATAAGATCAAGCTGTGGCTTACCTTTTTAATACATTTTGGGGTGGGAGGGAGGCAGCTGGCTAGTATGGGGATCCAAACCCTTGACCTTGGTGCTATCAGCACCACAGTCTTCCAAGTGAGCTAACCGGCCAGCCCTGTATTATACATTTTTTTTTTAAGTGAAGCTTATCTTAGCATGTCAAGCAAATGAACAGTGTAAAGAAAATTTAGGCTTATATTTAATCATTTAAAACAACTGTTTTTTCAATCAGATTTTGTAAGCATCCATTTATTTTAAAATTATGTATATTATTTACATCTATCTATCTATGTAAAGCTTTGGTCAATGCTGCTATAAAACATTCAAGTAAACTTATTAAAACCATCCTGATAGCTCCCTCCACCTCATCTCCCACTTTTAATCTATCTTTAAGTCCTGTCAGTTTTACTGCCCAATCTTCCCTAGAATCAGTTAGCTTTCTCACCAAGCTACCATCACCTTCCTGGCTGGTGCAAGCCATTATCATCTCTTGCCCGTACTGAACTCCTGACAGATGCAAACATCTCCGTTCTTTCCATCTCCCTCACAGCATTTCACTCTCATGCAGTTGACTTGTACAAATGCAAACAGAATCAGCCACTGTACTACCTAAAGCCTTTCAAAGGTTTCCCATTTCATGCAGAATAAAATTCAAACTCCTTAAGACTGCCTATGAAGCCTGGCGTGACCTTTAACCCCATGACTCTTTAGCTTCGTCTTCCACTACACTCTCCCTCCCTCTGCTGAGGAATCTTTAGCCTGAAGGCCTCTGTATGGTCGCCTCTGCCTGGAATAGTCTTCACCCCAACTCTACCTCATTGGCTCCTCCTCATCCTTTGTGTCTCGGCCTAAATGTCACCTCCTCAGAGAGGCCTTTGTGGGTCCTCACAATATAAATTATCTCTCTTTTATTATCTCTCCTAGTTTTCTATTTTTTTCCCATAACACTGATGCTGTTTAACTATATATTCCTTTTTCACTTGCGTGTTGACTATTTCCCCTACAAGTCTGTCCATGAGGAGGGACACACTGTTTTGTTCACTGCTCAGGGCCCAGCCTGTTCAGTGAGTAGCATATAGTACGTTTCTAAAAAACTTCAATCAATTTCTAGTTACCACATAATCTGAAAGTAACAACACAGTGTACGTTTTAAAATAATCTACAATTTGGACATCACATTCTTATTCTACCTATTATGGAATGATGCAGTTACCATAATAATTCTGAAGTACAGATTAAGAGTTGTAAATAACTAAACCCTTTTTACATACTTAAAAACTGAAATGCCAAACACTTTCTTTTTTGAATTTCTCCCTATGCAATTGCATCATGGGTTTGAGTTGCTTACTTCTCATGACAAACTTTGGTAATTTCTGAGAGTATGTTACTTCCATCTTTCTGTACACCACATTTTATATCACTTATTTTTCTGCTTCTTGTGTTTGATAATGTTCATGCTATAAGAGAGACATCTTCTGATTCTTAATCTAGGTCCCGGGATCTTAAAGGTGTGAGGCGCTTAATAAAATTAGAAGAGATACATCAGGAAGCAACTTCTCTGGGTAAAGTAGCAACTTTTATAATATGGTACACTGAATACATCTTTTTACAAAAATTTTACGTAATTTATTTCTAAATGCTAACAAGATATCATCATGAATGGAAGGAAAATGTAACTGGAAAATGCTAGAGCCATACCTGACTCTGAAATTTATTGCATAATTAATTAGGCAGTACTGATTTAAAAATTGTTTTTTATAATTATGAAGGGAAAACATTTCATTTTTTTCATTTCCTCTTAGATTCACTGCTTTGCTTTTACATACTTTTTTCAGTTGTATCGCTTCTTCCAGTTGTTTAAATTCTTCGGTAGCTCTTAAAATCTGTTGTTCTGCCTTTTCTATTTCATCATGCAGTTCTGACAGTCGAGTTTGTGCTGCAAATTTAAAAATCATGCTCACAAACACACACAGGAAAAACTTTGAATTCTGACATTTCCACAACATTTTCTTTCTTTGCAATAACCCCCTCCATTAAATTCTGTTATTATAGATCACAGAAAATTTAAAAAGCAATTACTATGATGGCTTTCATTTCTAGTAGTTAATCTCTAGAATGAATTGTTTCATGGTACACTATAGAACTATAATTGATCCTTTTATTTGTAAAATTCTTAACATAAAAGGGGCTTTACTTGATATTTCCAAGACTGGTGAACCCTTTTGACAGAATAAGAATTTTATCAGGAAATATGCACTTCACATGTAACTAAGTTATAATTAGGTTCAGGGAGTTTAAAAAAAAACACCCTGTGCTAGAGGCAAATGTGTTACAATGGGACTCAATATCTATTTATTTATTTTTGTCTTTTTCGTGACCAGTAAGGGGATCGCAACCCTTGGTGTGGTGTCGCCCACAACGCGCTCAGCCAGTGAGCGCACCGGCCAGTCCTATATAGGATCTGAACCCGTGGCGGGAGCGGCCCTGCGCTCCCAGCCCTGCACTCTCCCAAGTGCGCCATGGGGCTGGCCCCAATGGGACTCAATATCAAGAAATTCACTACTAAACAGTCTCTCCCAGCTGGAGATAATCTTTAATCAGTTACTTTCTACCTCAAATTTGATTTCTCCCTCCCTTTATTCTTCTCTCCCTCCTACAAAAAGTATGGGCCCCTTGAAGCTAGTCTGCACATATATCTGATTTTCGCTTCTCCCTCCAGAGCCTGTATATAGTATATGAGACAAAGAGAATTCAGTCTCTTCTCTTCCCTCACGAAGTCAACCTCTACTGGCCTTCCAATGTCTTCCATTTAGCTACCAGTCAAGGGAAAATGAGCTGCTAATGTAATTGGTGAGAGCCCCACGATGGGTCGTGACTACCACTGGGATGCATGAACTTAGGTTGGCTTTCTCTCTTCCATATTCACACCACTGAGTGGGCAAGTGAATTTAAGTTTGCCACTAGCAGGGTCTCTAAAGTGACCTCTTGGCTTGACTTCTTCCTCTGTGTGACTTGCCAGAAGGTGGTAAGATCCCTTGAATTAGATTGGGTGAGAGGAGGTTGGAGAGGTTGGAGTGTGGGGCATGTCAGGAAGAGTAAGAGGCCAGTTATAGGCCCAAGCCTAAGCAGAGTATTCTGTTCCAGCTTATCCAAAGTACTGCTTTAGGTTTTGGCTACATGCATAGTAATCAATAAAGTGGTTCTTTACTTGCTTCAAGTAATACTAATTATGCCTTTGAATGTATAGTTCCAATGCCTGTTGGCAGGGTGAAATTTACACATTCTTGGATCCTCTGGACATACTGCCATCAAAGTACTGTCAAAAACCCCATTCTCAACCATAACAGGAATCATTCAAAAACAATCTGCTTAGTAAATCACTACTTTTTTGGGCCAACCCCGTGGCTCACTCGGGAGAGTGCGGCGCTGGAAGCGCAGCAGCACTCCTGCCGTGAGTTCAGATCCTATATGGGGATGGCCAGTGCGCTCACTGGCTGAGTGCGGTGCGGGCAACACCAAGCCAAGGGTTACGACCCCCTTACCGGCCAAAAAAAAAAAAAAAAAAAAAAAAAAAAATCACTACTTTTTTTAGATTTTTCATGTAAACAACAATATAATAAACCATCAACATGTTTAATTAAAAGAATTCTAAAACAAAATTGGCTTATACATTCAATCTTTCTATATTTTTAAATAATTTAAAATAACTTTTTTTAACCTGCACTTATTTTTTCTTTGTCTTCCAGTTGTATGTCCTGTGGTGTATGGGCTCTCAAGTTCACATGCTCATTTCTAAATTGTTCCCCTTCTTCTGGTTCCATCTTCTTAATCTGTACTTGCTGGGCATTATTGATAATGTAACTCTCTGTGCTGAACATATTTCTCTTGTATCTGGATTTGCCAATGTAAGGACTTTCATCTGGGGCTTTATCAATTTCAGCATACTAAAAACAAAATAAGTTAATATACTTATGGTTTAACAAGTAACTTCCAAGCAGTCATATTACTTTATTCATTTTATTAGTAACAAACATATCACAAAATTGCCTGAAGTTATATTAATCCTACATGCTTAGAAGCTGAAAAAAATATGTTATTCTTTTATCTTATTACTAATATACCAAAAAGGAATTATAACTGAAAAAAATCTCAAAAAGATTCTTCCTCCTACCACCGAAGAGTGAAAGTTTGAATTAACTGATTAAAGAAGTGCCTACAGTTTTGTGATTTTTAGGTGCTTGACCTCTCAAATCAGAAATCTGGGTGTTTTATTTTTGTTTCTTGGGTGATATAAGTAAAATCTCAGTCTAGTAAATTTAAATAGTTGGATTTTTAAAAATTAAATAATATGGTTGGTATCACTGGGTCTTAAAAACCTAGGAAGTTCCCTGGTTGCAGTGGCATTTATGGGTATTTGTACCAATAATGGTTAAGTAATACTGAACTCAGTATTAATTGAATAAACCATGTAGGGAAATGACTATTCCATGGTACTGAAGCACTTTTCCAGAAGTTTGGATTTAAGGGAGCCTATCAACCCGTACTTTTTGAGCAAGGTAACTAAGGGTTAGATGGCTGCTTTTGGTTATGTACATGGCTGTGGGCAAAGATCCTCATGGATCTTTTTACCTCTTTAGAACACTGTTCTAACTCCCTGATCCAAATAATTTACAGATTCAATCAAAATACAGTTTACATAACAAGAAAGTAGAGTGCTTATTGATAAAATCCCTTGAATGTGCACCATCTGCCCCCGCCCACTCCACCCTACCATGCTGGCTTTAACTTTGGAGCAGTAAAACGTTAAGGTAACTCACCTCTGACGGATAATAATTGAGTGGTTCAAATTTAGCATCGATTTTATAAAAGGCCAATTCCTGTTCCAGCTCATACTGCTTTTGACATGCTCGCGTTAGTTCCATGGTCTTCTGTTTTAGCTATTGGCCCAATTTGATATGAGACAACATACAGTACGTTACTATAAAGGAGCTATGATATGGCAAGTTCTCATCATAAATAATTCTATATTTAAAAACTTCACAGCAAATAGCACAATATTCAGGACATTTTATCTTAATTCTAAAGTAATATAAAAAGTGAAATACAAAATTATTATTTCCTAAGAGATCACATAAAAGACCTTTGAAGTTTATATACAATTTCAGGATACAGTGAATAAAGATTTTAAAAAATCACTTAAACGTGTTTCTATCTAAACATGAAAGTAACTCTGTATCAATTTTGGGGCACAGTGGGGGGTGGCTGGCCAGTACTGAGACCTGAACCCTTGACCTTGGTTTTATCAGCACCACACTCTAACCAAGTGAGCTAACTGGCCAGCCCATATCAAATATTTTTAAGTAACTGGCCTACTGGCTTACTAAGTGCCTGCTTCCTGATTTCCCAACAATTAGCACTAATTTATTTAACTTACTCTTCGATTTTAATGATAGCTTCAAATCATGGGGGAAATGATATTTTACATTAACTACAGAGGAATGAGAAGGAGGTCTGAGAAAGAAGAAAATAAGAGATTGGTTTTAACTGTTGTACTGTTGTAACATCTATAGCTAATGTTATCTCAGTTTTAAGTGTTCAGAAACTTATTCTTTGTAATAGAGAGAAATGTGAATAAGCTCAATCAGATCCAAATATGTACTATTAAATTTTTAATAAAGTAATTCTATAATTATAACTTTTTCGTTACTCTTAGAAATTTCTGGAGCTGGCAGATCACAAGAAATCGTCCAATCTAATTTTCCGAATTTATAACTAAAGAAATTGAGTCTCAGACTGGTGAATCGACTTGTCAAAAGTTACATATTAGATCAGTGGCAGAAGATAAATATTTTATTAAATAAATACCAGCACCAGCCCCTTTCTACACCAATCCTTTGAGTTCATTTCAAAGGTCCACTAAGTGATTTTTGTCTTTGTTTTGTGTGTGTGTGTGTGTGTGTGTGTGTGTGTGTGTGTGCCAGTGTCTGACAGTGAAGATCAGACAAAAAACATGCAGAAAAATTTCATTAATATAAAAATGCAAGCTGAAGAGAATAAAACGTAAACAAATATGAACATTTTACAAGGCCCAAGAAATCAAAGTCATGCATGATTTAGCTTACAGTCACCCCCTGATTATCCGTCAAAATGGAAGTAATGCTAGCCTGGATAACAGGTAATACTGATCCAAGTACTCACTGTGTGCCAGATACTGTGCTAAGCATTTTACATATGCTATCTCACTCAATCTTCACAACTACTGATAGAGTTTGGATGTGTTGTCCCCCCAAAACTCCTGTGGAAACCTGATCCCCAATGTGGCAATGTTGGGAGCTGTTTGAGTCACGGGGGCAGATCTCTCATGAACTGATTAATGCTTTCCTTGGGGAGTGGGGGTAGTGAGTGAGTTTCCGAGAGCTGATTGTTTAAAAAGACCCTAGTACCTCCCCTCTCTCTCTTGCTTCCTCTGCCATATGATCTGCTTGTACTTGCCAGCTGCCTGCAGCTTTCCACCATGAGTAGAAAAGTAGCCTGAGGCCTGCACCAGATGCAGCTGTCCCAGAATTGTGAGCCAAATAAACCTCTTTTCTTTATCAATTATGCAGTTTCAGGTATTCTGTTATAGCAACACAAAAAATAGGCTAATACAACTACCCTATGAGATGACAAAAGTGCATGGACAAGTTAAATAATTTGCCCAATCTCACAGCTGGTAGTGGAAAAGGCAGAGTTCAATTCCAAGTCTTCTGATTTCAAATCTAACATTCTGCCTATTGTATCATGCTGCCTTTGATGTCCTGCTGCAGGGTGTCCACCATATTTCCCAACATTGATATTTTCACTGAATGCTCTTAAGTCTCAGTGTCTCAAGAAAGCAATTCATTATCAACAGTGTCAACTGATCTTGGGTTTCTCTCCCCAAAGCTCACTGGCAATAGGGCCAAAAAAGGCAAATGTGACTGGATCCATGAAGAATGCGTGAACTGGTCTGTGCGGGCACATAATAATAAATAATCTGTACATTTCAAAGTACTTTTGTGTATTTTATAGCCGTAAGCTTAGCATATAATAAGCACTTCATAAATGTACGTTGAAATGCATAAATGAGTGCAAAATAGGAGTCAAAGGAACAGGAAAGTAGGCTAGTTGCAGTATTAGCTGTGGGATAATCAAGAGTTGACTGCAGTTAATATATTTACCAATAGAAAAAATAATATACATTCTTTCCCCCACATTGAAACTTGGTCTCCTACATAGAAATCCACTAAAAACAAAAACAAAAACAAAAACAAAAAACCACATACACACACAAGCACATTTCCCAAGGAGGCAAGCCAGTTTCAAAACTTAAAATATAAACAAGCATATTAATACATGTTATCATCCAAACCATGAAAAACACAGTGTGCAGTTCAGCCCTGAAGAACTACCTTTAAGGAAGAATAAAGAAATCAGCAGAAAAGGGCCTGCAAGAAACCAAGAAAACGGCTGAAAGGAGAAAGAAGCAAACAGATACTGTCACCAGGAGAACTCTAGAGAGTTAAGCAGTAATAATACAAGCTGTTCTTTACTTACTGTAGGAAGATATGTTTATTAGCACTAACATTATTCTTACATGGATACATTTTATCATCACTCTAACTGTGAGTTATATATATTTACATCCATCCATTATTTAGTTTGATTCATTTAAAATTATTTTCACATTAATTACCTCACTAAAACCTCACAACCTTGTGAGGCTGGCAGGAGAAGTATATCATCCTCATTTTAAAAATAAAAAAACTGTAGGACAGGAATTAAATGACTTGTAAAGCACAAAGAGTAAGTTCAGTTAATATTTGTTGGTGGCAGGACAGGGGGACTACTACAGTTTAAATGGCCACTAGAAAACTTACTTCAATGCTACTTTTCTTTTATAAATTAGTTGGCCTAATGTATAAGCAATTACTTCTTAAAACGGTAAACCACTATACAATCGTAGATGATAGTATCATCAGAAATTCTGCAAATGACAATGGAAATGTTTTTCAAATGTAAGCTCTTAGAATAAGACCCAGAATTCTTTTTTTAAATATATAATAGTTCTTTGGAATAACGGAGGAATAGGCACAACAATACAAACTGGCAATTTAAAGAAATACAAAAGAGCCAATAAATACATATGCAATACTCATCTCTTCAACAACTATAGAAATGTGAAATGAAAATAATAACGAGATTCTACTTTTTTCTATCATATTTACAAGTTCAAAGTAACATCCAGTTGGAAATTGGGCCCTTTTGCTCACTGCTGTGGAAGTGTGAATTGGTTATAAGCTTTTTGAAGTGTGCTTTAACATTTATCAAAATTTTAAACACAAATTACACAGTATTTCTACTTGTGATTTATGCTAAAGAAATGCTAGTATGAATGCACAGGTGTATACACACACACACACACACACACACACACACAAAGATTTCCTCTGTAGTACTGCATCTAAGAGCAAAAAAGTGGATGCAACCTAAATGCCCATCAATAGGAACAGGCTAACTAAGTTATGGAGCTTCCATTTAATGGAACACATATAGACTTTAAAAAGAATGAAAATTTATACACACACACACACACACACACACACACACACTTTTTTTTAAACAACACGGTTTAAACTTATACTGGACATGTTTACTGTTTTGTGAAAGATAAGATGTAGACTAATAACGTATATAGTAAGATTCCTTTTTTTTTAAACACAAAAATATTCAAGGGTAAAATGTACTTAATTGCATATACATTATGTAATTATATAAATACATTGTATAAGCCTGGAAAACAAAAAGGATATATATTAATGGGGTAAGGGAATAGCAAACCTTCATTTCTACTGTACACATTCATGTTGTCTGAATTTGTTACAACAAACACATTAATCTGTACATAAACATGTTTTTAAGTGGTTAATAAAAAAATAACATAAAGACACAGAGAAGAGCACAATTAGACTTCTAATAAAAAGTTATAGACAAAAATGAGCAAAAACTGTTGACAATTTACAAAACATTTATTCACAGAACAAACATATCAACATTACAAATAAGCAAGAGAAAAAACTAAGCAACTATAACAATCCATAATTTGGGGATGGTGCAAAATTTTAAGACACAAATTTTGCCAAGGTTTTCAATGGGTTGACTAACATGCACAGGGAATCAGCATATAGAACTTATAAAATTCTTTTATCTTAATAATAAAAGATAGATTCTATGTTCCAACAAAAAACCTATATAACTCAGGAAAATTTATTAAATGTTCACAAATGTCACATGATACCATAGTAAATACTATGGTACTTCTATTTTTGTTATTGATTGATTTTTGTATTTTAAACACAAATGTTACATGACGGCTCAAAGAGTTTACTGTTTAAATAAACTGATTGTCATGTAATTCTCCACTGGTTTCATTACTCATCAATCCACTCTATTTTATATATATATATATATATATCTTCTAAAGCTCTCCATTCCATAATAATCTAAAAGCACTGATAATCACCTGATTATTAACATCATTAATATATGCCATCAGAATAAAACATTTATTTGAAAATTACCCTCAAATAAGAAGCATACAAAGCAACCACAAATGCTCTGAACAAGCGAATAACAGAGCTGGGGAGTTGCCCTGTCTTTCTATCATATCCCCCAGGTATAAATTACTTTTTTTCTCAGGCAAAGAGGAATTCAAAAGAAGGTAGGTAAGAATTCATATTTCAGGTAACAACTTTATTCCTCACACAAAGGAGAGAAACACTCTTTTCTACTTGTTAAAGGAAGCGAGTAGGCAGAATTCTTCTCGTTAACAAATCAAGTCATTAAGCAAGAATGCCAATCTTGAAAAAAGATGCAAAAAAGGATAAATGTATCCAGGATTCTATTAGTTATATGGTAGGTATAATTCTTTAAGTTATGCATATATCCAAAGAATAAGGAATTGTCAAAAGAAAAAAAAAAGGAGGAGGGTACCAACAGTTATTTTTTTCCTTCACGGAAAATAGCCCAATTAGTTTACAGAATCAAATTGTCTGTTTTGAAATTGTCATTTAGTCTATCTCCTTGTCTAATGTTCTTGATCTTTCTCTCAAACCCATATGACCAGCCTCTGCCTATTTCAGTGATAGCAAATACAATTTAGAGTTATCACATTTTATCTCAGGACAGCTATTAGAAATTTCTTCTTTATTACTAAATGAAAATCTATTTTAATTCCATTTACCGGGTCTTAATTTTATCTCATGGGGCCTTATTACATAGTCCTTCTTCCATGAAATAGTCCTTTGAATATTTGAGAGCAACTGTCATAGCTCATTGGGTCACCTCTTCTTAAACCAGGACATCCTTGTTCCTTTGACCATTCCTCATATACATTGGTCTCAAGACCTTTGAAGCCTCTGCGTCAGTTACCTTCTGAATATATGCTACCTAGTTTGTCTAAATCTTCCTATATTTTAGTATCTTTTTTCCAATTTCAACCACTGGTCTCAAGACCTTTGAAGCCTCTGCGTCAGTTACCTTCTGAACATATGCTACCTAGTTTGTCTAAATCTTCCTATATTTTAGTATCTTTTTTCCAATTTCAACCATAAAGCCAAATTTTATAAAATTTAAACATTACAGATATGTATAAAGGGCAATTTGAAATTTGTAATTCCATTCTTCAGATATAACTATTGTCAAAAGTTTAGGTCATATTCTGCCACTTTCCCGTAAACATACTTATACGGTTACGTATTTTTAGATATAGGATCATACTTGATATACTGTTTTGCGACTTGCTTTTTTCACATAGTAAAATGTGTTAAGACACGTTCATGTCAGGACATACAGCTCTACCTCATTTTATTAAAAGGGACACACTATTCTGCCACATGGATATTCACTGAGGGACATTTTAGTTATTTGAAATTTTTGCTAATATGAACCATATTGTAGTGAATATCCTTGAATATGGAGGGTGTGTGTGTGTGTGTGTGTTTATATGTGTGTATGAGGGTATTTCAAAAAGTTTGTGGAAAATTGAATTAAAATATGAGTCCTTCCATGAACCTTTCTGAAGACCCCTTGTATGTATATATGTATATATGCATATATATATAATTTTTACACATTCTTGCTACCATGTCTATAGAATATATAATAGGAAATAGAATCTCTGAAACATAGGGTATGTCCATTTAAAATCTGGATAATTTTGCCAAATTGCCTTCTAAAAGTTTTCGCCAATGTACAGCCTCACCTACAATGTTGTTGTTTAAAAAAAACCTACAAACATCTTGCACAATCTCACCACCTCTTCAAAGAGTGGGGCATCACCTACATTCCCCCTTTTTTCCAGATAGCACACTTCACATAGTGCAGCCCAAGACAGTGTCAGTCTTTTGGGAAGCCATATCATACAGTACATAGCCAACTACAACTTGTAAAGACTTTTACACATATTTCTGTTAAACTACATCTTCCCCATCCAATGGTCAGAAAGTTGTATTTTTATACCCAAGGGAAAGAATTCTCTATCTTAAGAGAATACAGCCAAAGCAATGTAAAATACAGACTTACCAATTCATTTTTCATGTTTAGGTCACCCTTTAGCTCCTCATAGCTCTGCTTCTGTAATATGGCCTCCTCTTTTAAAGATTTGTTCAGTTTATCTTGACTTTTAATTTCCTTGAGGAATCTTGTTTGTTTGCTCTTAAGCTCTTCAGTTTCCATCATCTTCTTTTCCAGGTCTCTTTCCAGTCTTTCTATCTCTTCTGCCAATAAAAATTTAATACTTTACTTATCATTATATTTCCTACACACAAAAAGGTAAGACTATTTCTCAAATAAAATAATAGCAAAAGAAGTCTAAAAACAGTGTAAATACAATTCTACTTTTAAAATTATCCACCATGACTTTGGGAAAAAAGACTATATTGAGCTTGAAATTGATTTATATTAAGAGGCAAGAAGGTATTATCATTTAGATGACATTTTTAAAAGAGAATACTTTACTTCCAGGTATTTCATTAATTAGTATGTTGATAAATGAGGATTTTTTCCCCCCAGGTCCCCTTTATAAAAATATGCTATATTTTATTTGATATTACTAATTACATTTAAAAGGATGCTGCAAACATGTTTGTAAAACACTACATTATCTTAAAATCTTTCAAAGGCCTCCTACTACTGTTAGGATTAGATCCAAAGAGCTCTCACGAAGAGCTGAAAAGGCTCTTCATGAGTTGGTCCCAATGTCCCACTTTGGCCTCATCTTCAAGCATAATCCACTGCAGCTTTCCTGAAATGATTTCACTTCTCCAGATTTGTGATGCCTCTTTTCACCTGCAGGCTCTTATTCACACCCTTTGCCTGGAACTGTCTTCTTTTATCTCCTTCTGGGCTATTTTGCATCCTTCAGGTTTTAAGTTTTAAAAAACATTCTGAGAAGCCTGCCCTGATGCTGTCCTTTCCCCAGGTTAGATACATCTCAGGGATGCTCCCATGCCACCTGGAACTTCTGCTATGGCCCTCATCACACTGAGTTGCAAAATATGATCAAACAGCTTGGCTGTCTGCCTTCCCTACTCAAGCTTCATGAAAGCAGAAACTGCATCTATTTGGCTCACTAATAGATCCTAAGAACCCAGATCATTAAAGGTTCCTAATTAATATCTGAAGTCATAAATGAACCATAAGTAGCTTAAACATTTCTCTCAAGAGTATATTTACATGGTGAGTTTCCTTCGCATTATTTATATTTTAAATCATTCCAAAACATAAACTTCAGAATAACAAATGTTGAGTCAGAGGAATCCCAAACTAATAAAAATTTACCATGGTTCTCAAGTACTGTATCAAAACATGAAATTTCCATTTATGTAGGTCAAAATAGACTAACATCAATTTCAAATGGTTGCACATACAGACATTTCCCAGCACTCTAAATTGGCTATTTCATATCTTCCTCTTTCTCCTCAAACCTCCCATCCTCTTCCTATTATCTTTTTCAGATGATGATCTCATATTTCATTAAGAAAACAGTCTCCATCAGTGAGAACTCCCTTATTTTACTACCACCAAAGCAACAAAACTACCCATACTTGCACATATCTTCTCTCTTTCTGATGGAAAAGTGTCCCTCTTACCAAGGGATGATATTTCCTCTTTTCCTCTAATCTCATCCTCTTACCTTCTCAAGGACCAAAAGAACTGAGCCATGATTTGTCTCTCTACCCTGGTCTTAAATATTCTGTTTATTTGGTTACTGGCTTTAAGGTTACTGCATTTGTTGTTTCTGACCATTTACTGGTCTGAAAGCTATTGGCGAATTTTTAATTTTTTTGTTTAACTTTTAAACTTCTTTAAAAACTCACTTATTAAGTACAAGGGAAGAGAAATTGTGGGATGAAATTTCAAATCTTCAGCCAACTGTCTCCCTCTCATTCACTTTTCAATCCACTATAACTCAGCATTTGTCTCCACCATTTCTTTTTTTTTTGACCGATAAGGGGATCGCAACCCTCGGCATGGTGTGGACCACGGTCCACACCACGCTCAGCCAGTGAGCGCACCGGCCATCCCTATATAGGATCCGAACCCGTGGCCTCGGCGCTACCAGCGCCACACTCTCCCGAGTGAGCCACGGGGCCGGCCCGTCCGCACCATTTCTTAACCGTATCTGTCAAGATCAACATCACATGTTGCCAATCTAAAGCACTTCTCTGTGCTCATCTTACTTCATGTCTTAGCAAAATTCAACATGGTTGACCACTTCCTCTCTTGAAACTTTTGGGCTTTTGCAACCCTCTGTTTCCTAGTTTTCGCCTACGTTTCTGACCTCTTCCTCAGTTTTCTTAGCTGGCTGACCTTCTTCCTCTTCCCAGTCCCTGCCTGAATGTGCTGATTCCCATGGAATTAAATATTATTTTGACTTCCAAATTTATATTTCTAGTCCAGATCTCTTTGAAGAGATCAGACTCCCATTTTTGACTCTCTACTTGACATCTTTACTTGGTTATTTCACAGACATTTCAAATTCAACATGGCCTAAACAAAACCCTGAAATCTCCCATTTTTATAAGGGATCTCACCATCTACACACTAACTCAAGCCAGAAGCCTGAGAATTATCGAATCATTACAAGGTGCTGCTGATTCTACCTTCAAAATTGTCCATCTATTTTTAATTTCCATATGCACCACCTAAACACAGGCCATCATTTTCTAGCCTGCAATAGCCTCCTAATAGTTCCCTTCATCTCCATTTTGTCCTGTTCTACATTATTCTCCACCCTTTATCAAAAATAATCTTCTTAATATATAAACTGGATGATGTCTCAAGCCTGCTTAAAAATTGTCAATGGCTTCCCACTACAACTAAAATAAAATACAAACCCCTAGGTTCTGTGCCATCTTGCAATTCCCTATCTCTTCAAACTTTTTCTTGAGCTGTCCTCTAGTCATATTCATCTTCTTTCAGTTGCTTGAACTTACCAGGTCTGTCTAACCTCAGGAAACAAACTGTTGTCTCTCCCTGAATGCCATTCTTCAAATGGCTAACCCTTTCTTCCCTTTGTCTTAAGCTTAAATGTTACTTCCTCAGCGAGCTATTCCTTTCTTTACATTACTTTACACTACAAAGAGGGTTCCCCTGTATTACTTTATCTGGGTTTACTTGCTTTTTGTCCCCTAAAACATAAGCTACATGAAGGACAGCACCATATGTCTTGTTCACCATTGTATTCTTGGTGTCAAGTACAGTGCCTGGTGTAGAGTACATGCTTAATAAATATTTGTTGAATCAACTGATTTATGGTACCATTTTCCATGCACATTTTAATAGCATTATAAATGCACAATACATTTTTCTAGATAACTTCTGAAAATAAATTCCTCCTTCATCCAAATTTAGTTTTTTTATTTTTTACTTATTGCACAATACATTTTTCTAGACAACTTCTGAAAATAAATTCCTCCCTCATCCAAATTTAGTTAATTTATTAATTTATTTATTTTTATAGATGACCGGTAAGGGGATCTTAACCCTTGACTTGGTGTTGTCAACACCACACTGTCCCAAGTAGGCTAACCAGCCATCCATATATAGGGATCCCAACCCATGGCCTTGGTGTTATCAGCACCACACTCTCCCAAGTGAGCCACAGGCCGGCCCCTAAATTTAATTTTTTTAAATGTCATCTTACCTAAACTGAATCTCTCAAAAGCCTCCTGTCTATCCTGAGAGGTTACTGGCTGACCTTCCAAACTTTCCAGTGAACGGAGGTGGAAAATGGTAAACTGGAGGTAATGAGGAAGGGTCACAATTGGATTTTCAAGTAGGATCAGAGAAGTCAAATCTTGAAGTGGTTTCAACTTGCTTACATCCTGGAGCTGAAATGATATAACATTAGTATTGGTGTAATTTAACTTAAAAATCATAAACATACCTAAAGGAAGTAATAAATCAAGGAAATTGCTCTTAACATGGCAAAGAACCTATTCAAGAAGCCCATTACCCAAAAGTAGTGGTGTGAATAAAGGAAAGAAAAGGGACTATATGAGTATTTATAGTGTATCATGGCAGTATTAGGCATTTTCCATATACTCTTTCATTTGTGACTCCTTACAATACCTATGATGTACATATCATATTAATTTCACAGACAAAGAAAATGAGGTTCAAAGAAGTTAGGTGATTTGCCCAAATTTCAGAGCTGGTAGTTAAATGAAACAGAATTCAAGTCTGTGTAACTCTAAACCTATTGTCTTTTCATTATACTAGCTGAACAAATTGAAAAAATGAATGGCTACAAAAAAAGATTTTGGTAAATATTCAGATAACTGAGTTATAATTAATAGTTAAAAGACATAAGGATATGTAGAGATAACCCATATTTTTTAGGTAAGATTCCTATGTTTATTCAAAGGAGATTTTAAAAGGTTGAGAAACACTACTCCAAGTAGCTAGTACAAATAAATCTTCTCTCCCAAGTGAATGTGCATCTCTCCTAAAGATGCCAATGTCGAACTGGGATGAAAATATCATATAAAATTAGAAATAATAAATATTTATTGAATGATTTTCCTGTTACTCAGCTGACACTGAGTATTATGTAAGGATCAACCACTCTGAGGAATATTTGTGGCAAATTTTAGATTCACGGCTACCTATTCCCATCATCCCATAAGCTTTAAGAGCTCTAAAGTAATGCTGTACATCATGGTGTGGACCTGGGCTCTAAGGCTCCTGAGCTGTCACAGTGAAATGACAGATAGTCACCAGATCTTTATTAAGATGAAATAAAATAGCATAGATATAGTCAATAACACAGCATTAAATAAATGTTGTTCACTATTATTGGTCTCTACTGGTGAAAGTCTAAGGAATACAGCCTTAGAGTTACTTAGTGTTTTAAAGTTTTTGAAGCATTTTCACATCTATTATTTCATCTGAGTCCAATAATACCCCTGTAAAGGAGGCAGTATAGAATTATTTTCTCCAATTTAAACAGTGAGTTTTAGAAGTACTAAGGAATTTTCCAAGGTCATGGAAGGCAAGTCTAGGCCTATACTTGAAGTCACATCTTTCATGTATTTAATGACTGTTCTTTAAATTATTTTCCAATTTTCATACAAATTCAAATAAATTAACGTTGTTACTTAGCAAATGCTTATTGAACACCTAATTATAAATAAATACCATATAAAAATCCTAAATTATAGTCTGGAGAAAAATATACATCATTATCTGATTATGTGAATTATGATAACAAAGTTACTCTATTATAAAAAACTAGCAATCAACCTTCTATTACACCAAACACCATAATCAAGATTAATTCACAAGTCTGAAAATTTTACTGTGAGGTAATATTGTCAGAAAAAACTCTGTTCTAGCCATTCAGTGATCTGGATTCTGGCACAAGCTGTGACTTTGGGTAAGGAACCTAATCTCTCTGGGACGGTAACTGTAAAGTGGGAAGAAGACTATACTACCTCCTAGTAGTATAAAAATAATCCCTGCACAGCCTCCTTAACAAGAGTGTTATAAAGCTAAAATGAAATGATATATGTGAAAATGCTAAGAGATTAACTCTTAGTTACTGTGGAATCTGAGGACTGCCTAGATTTAATTACTCCAGAGAGTGAGAGGAACATGAATCTCGGGGGGCCACAGCCAGAATAAGAGTTTGGGTATGTTGTCCCCCCAAACTTCATGTCAAAATCTGATCCCCATAGGGAGTAGATCCTTCATGAACAGATCAACACACTCCCTGGGGTGTGGGGAGGTAGTGAATGAGTTCTTGCTCTATCAGTTTTTGCAAGAGCTGGTTGTTTAAATGACCTTGGCACTTCCCCCCCATCCCCCTTTCTTTCTCTCTCTCTCTCTCACCCTCTTCCTCTCCCCCTTTTGCCATATGATCTTGCAGCTATCACTGCCTACCACTTTCTGCCATGAGCAGAAGCAGCCTGAGGCCTGCCTGAACCCAATGCAGCTGTCCCAGAATCGGGAGCCAAATAAACCTCTTTATAAATTTTTTTTAAAAAGAAAAGGGCCAGACTGATGGTGCACTGCTACAGTGCGCCGCTTGGGAAGCGCGGCAGCGCTCCCGCCGAGGGTTTGGCACCCAATGCAGCTGTCCCAGAATCGGGAGCCAAATAAACCTTTTTATAAATTTTTTTTAAAAAGAAAAGAAAAGGGCCAGACCGATGGTGCACTGCTACAGTGCGCCGCTTGGGAAGCGCGGCAGCGCTCCCGCCGAGGGTTTGGATCCCACATACAGACCGGCCGCTCACTGGCTGAGCGAGGAGCGGGGGCAACACCGAGGGTTGCGATCCCGTTGCCGGTCCCGGTCCAGTACAGGCGCGACACTGAGGGTTGCAATCCGTTGCCGGTCATGAAAAAAAGACAAAAAGACAAAAAAAAAAAAAGAAAAGAAAAAAAATACTCCAGAGAATCCTAGGTTATGTATGAACTTGGGGTTTGGTCAAAGGACCAAGGACTTTAAAAGGAGAAATTACATTTTTAAAAAACTTAGATATTTTAACTTTTTTATTTGTCCAGCCAGTACAAAAATTTGAAAAAAGTTCTTGCTACTTTGAATAACTTACCGATGATATCTTGTTGCCTTTCAGATTGAGGACTTGCAAAGATTTTAACTTCTTTCCTAACCATACTGGAATATGCTCAATTTCATTTCCTGCAAGGTTCAGCTTTTGCAGATTACACATATTTTCTATGCCTTCAATTTTGCTGGAAGCCAAAGGATAAAAGCAAACTTAGTACGTACGATGATAGAGTCCCTCCACTGTATTTTTAAAATAAACAGCTTGGTTCCACATGGGGTTACTTTTCACTATTATAATTTATCGACCCTTTTCATAAATGAAAACAAATTTACCAGGACAGCTAAACTGCCAACCCTTCATTACTATGCCCTGAAATCCTACCCATCTTACTGCAGACTTCAATACTCCATAACACAGAAAAGAAGAGTGTGTTCACGGCAATCTCACTGACTACTGTGAAGAATACTAGTGCACAGCCAGGACAGAGCTGGAAAACTCAATAGCACACCCTGTGTTATGTGCTACAGTCCTGCCCAAGAGAAGATGCCCTTAATTATTACCTTAAGTCATCACAAAAAGATTAGCTATGCCAGCAGGATATGGGAGCGCCTAGAATGATACTGTTTATATGAATTTAAGTATTTTAACCAGAATATTTAAATTAATAAAACATTTATCACCCATATTGATGAATTTTCATTGATGAAATTTTTCCCAAGTTGCTTCCAATTTAACTGTCATTTTCTATACTGGGCAAATATTTCTAAGCTTCTCTATTTTCATTTTTATTTTATGAAAGTTACTTTCATCAGGATTAATTTATCCTTTTTTACGCAAGTTTTATATTAAGAGTTTGATTCATTAATCTTTTTTATTTCATTTTTGTCTTATTAGAACTTCTGCCTCTGTCAGCCATTTTTGGGGGGCTATTATATTTATCAAGTCTATCTTGGGGGGGAAGTGTACAGATATCAAGATTTTCTTTTTTTTTTTCTTTTTCCTTTTTGTCTTTTTTACTGACCGGTAACGGGATCGCAACCCTCGGTGTTGTGCCCACACCACACTCAGCCAGTGAGCGGGAACCGGTCTCCACATGGGATCTGAACCCTTGGTGGGAGCACCGCTGCGCTCCCAAGCGGCGCACTCTCCAGTGCACCACTGGGCCGGCCCAAGATTTTCAAGATTTGATTCCTGAATCATTTTGTCTATAACAAATTTTCTATATGCAGTTTTAGCCACTGTCAGTTTCATTATCTTTATTTCTCATAGTAATACTTATTATAAATTGGAAACAAGATTGAGAGTATATTTCTGTAGCAATGAGCAAAGAACATCAGGAGAAATATATAGGATCAAAGCAGACTGAAATATCTTTGGGATCAAAATGGCAGGGTTAAAACATTCTGCTTCGGGGCCGGCCCGGTGGCGCACTGGATAGTGCGCCGCTTGGGAAGTGCGGCGGCGCTCCCGCCCGAGGGTTCGGATCCCACATACGGACCGGTTCCTGCTCACTGGCTGAGCGAGGCGCGGGAGCAACGCCGAGGGTTGCAGTCCCGTTGCCGGTCCCCGGTCTGGTGCGGGGGCAACACTGAGGGTTGCGATCCGTTGCCGGACACGGAAAAAGACAAAAAAAAAAAAAAACATTCTGCTTCATGTCAACATTCTTTATATAATAAGGCAGTGAACCATAGATGATATCCGGGGAAACTTCCCGTCAAAAATGGAATTAAGATAAACTATGGTATTCAAAATATGCATCTCCTTCTTTGATAATGCTACATATTATTCTGTATTTAGTAATGCCAGAACATATAGTTATCATATATGAAGGGCCAGACTATCAATGAATAAGGATCAAAATACTTGCTGTTTCAAAGGATTCTTTCAGTATCTGAACCCTTGGTGGGAGCACCGCTGCGCTCCCAAGCGGCGCACTCTCCAGTGCACCACTGGGCCGGCCCAAGATTTTCAAGATTTGATTCCTGAATCATTTTGTCTATAACAAATTTTCTATATGCAGTTTTAGCCACTGTCAGTTTCATTATCTTTATTTCTCATAGTAATACTTATTATAAATTGGAAACAAGATTGAGAGTATATTTCTGTAGCAATGAGCAAAGAACATCAGGAGAAATATATAGGATCAAAGCAGACTGAAATATCTTTGGGATCAAAATGGCAGGGTTAAAACATTCTGCTTCGGGGCCGGCCCGGTGGCGCACTGGATAGTGCGCCGCTTGGGAAGTGCGGCGGCGCTCCCGCCCGAGGGTTCGGATCCCACATACGGACCGGTTCCTGCTCACTGGCTGTATCACCCTGTATTCTACTGCTCAAAGGTAACAATACCCTTATCACCCTGTATTCTACTGCTCAAAGGTAACAATTGTTAAGAAGCTGGTGTATATACATCCAGACCTTTATATTCACTTACATTTATATATACACATACAGAAAAACAGAATTTTTAAACATATTTTGAGACCACACTAAACAAAATGTTTTAGAATTTCTTTTTTTCACTGAATATACCATGGATATTTTTCCATGTTAACACATAAGAGGTGTCTTTAAAAAAATTCACAGCAAGATTAATATCATCTTTTCCTTCTATTTTTCCATGAACTTTTCAAAGTACCCTCATATAGCTCTAACTCATTTTTTTAAAAAAACTTGGTATTTCATGTATACTGTACCACAATTTATTTAACCAATCCCCTATTGACACTTAATTATTTCCAATTTTTCTATTTAAATAATGCTTAATAAACATTACTATATTGACATTTTTGTATACATGTGCAAATAATATGAGGAAAATAGACATCAAGGAAGAGAATTGCTGGGTTGGTGAGTATAAATTCAATTGCTGATCAAAGTATAAAAAGATTTGAAATTTTGAAAATACTACCAAACCATCTTCCTAAAATGCTTTGCCAATATATGTGTACTAAAAACATGAGAATACCCATTTCCCACACTTTCTGAACACTGAAATAATTAATCTTTTTAAGTCTTGTCCTTCTGATGTACAAGATGAAAAATGGCATTAAACTATTGTCTTATTTCACATATCTTTTATATTGATGAATTGAACACATTTTCAAGTTAATATTGGCCATTTGTAGTACTTTTTGAACTGCCTGTTCATATCCTTTGCATGTTTTCCATTGTGTTGTCTCTCTTACTGAGTTGTAGGAGATCTTATGTTGCAAACACTACTGCCGGTTTGTTGCTTTTCTTTCACCTTTTTAAAAGATGTCTTTCATTTAACACAACTTTTAAATCTTATGTAAGCTAAATCGGTCAATATTTTTCTTTGTGGTATTAAGGTTAGTATTTGCTTCGGAGGCCCTTCTAAGATTTTAAAAATATTCTCCTATATTCTTTCCTAATATTTTCATAGCATTTTTGTTGGTTGTTTTTTTTTTTTGTTGTTGTTGTTTTGCTTTATTTTCATTTAGCTCTTCATTCTTCTGGAATTAATTTTTGTGAATGACATGATAGGAATCTTAAGTTTTATTTTCTCCAATTAAAGAGATCAAGTTTTCTATTACAATGTGTTGGTGTTATATAGTTTATGACTAATGTAGTAAACACTCTAGATCAGGCATTAGCAAACTTTTACTATAAAAGGCTAGATGGTAAATACTTTTGGTTTTGTGGGCCATTATAGTCTCTGTGTCAACAATGAAGCTCTGCTATTGTAGGGCAAAAACAGCCACAGACAATATGTAAACAAATGAGTGTGGCTGTGTTACAATAAAACTTTATTTACAAAAATAGGCAACCAGCCAAATCTGGCCTGCAAGCTGTAGTTTGTCAACCCTTCTCTATAGAGCATCAATAATGTATAGAATATTGGGTAACAGGAGGTCATAAATTTGGAGATGTCATACTTGATGTACAAGTTCCAGTGGAAACAATAAAAGGTGTGCTAAAAATTAGATGATATTAGGATGAGATCCTAACCTTTTTTTTTTTATATAGATTTAAAACACAGAAATATTTAAAACGATGTCTATACTCAGAAATTGTTAGTAACCTACCCTAAATTTCTTGCCACCATCTTTAGAAAGTGAAAGGTTCAGAGATTTTACCATGGCCAAATTGTCCTGTTTAGTAAGTTTTTTAATGAGGGCCTCTGTAATACAGCGAACTCCTACATGTGAATCAGCTCCTGAAATTACAGAAACAGATCATTATCAATAGAGGTAGACATGAATATTCCAAAAAACAAATTGTTTTCATCTTATATATAAAAAAATTTTAAGCCATGCAAATGTAAAAAAAAGAAAAAGAAAAACCATGGCTAGTTTTAATCACAATGATTTAATAATAATACTTTACTTCATAGCATTTTGTAGTAATAATGATGGGGATAAGTTATACTCTTGTAAATATTAGCTGTGTGACAATCTTCGTGATAAATGCTTTACATTTAAAATTTTTAATTAGTACAACAAACCTTTGAGATAGAAATGACTAATATCCTCATTTATAAAAAAATATTATTTGCTCAGGATCTTGCAGCTAATAAGATACAAATCCAGGACTAGACCCCAGGAAGATGAATCCAAAACTTGCCCTTTTTTTTTTTTTTTTCCTTTTTTTTTGTCTCTTTTTTTTTTTTCGTGTCCGGCAACGGATCGCAACCCTCAGTGTCGCGCCCGGACCGGGACCGGCAACGGGATCACAACCCTCAGTGTTGTGGCCGCACCTCGCTCAGCCAGTGAGTGGGAACAGGTCTGTATGTGGGATCCGAACCCTCGGTGGGAGCGCCACCATGCTCCCAAGCGGTGCACTGTAGCAGTGCGCCACTGGGCCAGCCCCAAAACTTG